>NC_133389.1:6493712-6796742 GCF_047511655.1 Castor canadensis
TGCTCAGAGTCAATAGATTCAAAAGTTGTGGGCTGATGTTTCTGAAACCATATGGCAAAATCAGTCTTTCCTCCCTTAAATTGTTATCTCTGGTGTTTGGTCATAGTGACAAGAAAACTAACACACTCCAATAATTCATTGTCAAACAGGAAAGAATTCTTCAAGATTCAACAGATATTTTATCCATATTCTTTATATAAACAAATATAAAATACTGTAAGTGTACAATAATAAAAGACACTCACTGAGGGTGAAAGTCATTTATTTAAAAAATTGCAAGGTCTTTTAATGCAGGAAGTTTGTGACAATTTTTTAAGCTTAAAAAATTCTATGATATTTGCAGTTATTATCCAAATGGGTGGATGCCAAAGCTTCACTCTTTCAGGTGGAAATGAAATATATATATTATTTATGTTTTTAAGCAACATTTTTTAATACTAAATCTTTCTATAAAACACAAGTCTACTAAAGACAACTAGATCAATGTTATTTAGAAATTCCAAACAAATCAGTAACAGTCAGAATAAATTATTTTGTAAGCTAAATGAATTTAAACAATGATTTCTTTATAATCAAAATCAATGAATGTTCTACAACGGCTTATGCTTCCTTCCAAATTGCTGAATGGGTTAAACATCTTAATATGTTTATTAAAAATTTATGTGAGTCCATATAAATTCCAAAATAGATGTGGAAGTGTACAGTCCACTGCAATATACCAAACATCACCGAACATCTGGGTTCTGACAAAGTTCTTCTTTGGCTAGACTGCTTCATGCATTTTGCAGATTGTTAGCAATTCCTAATTATTACAGGAAATAGAATTAGATGGTCAAGCTGATTACTAAAATTATAAGTTAAAAATCAGTAAAACACATACAACAATAATGACTGCACTTGGCAGTGGAGACTCTAAAGGTTATCACAGTGTATTACACTGCCAAAGGGCAGCTGCAAAGCACCTGGAGTTATACAGGTAATCAAAGGACATGAGCATTGATTGTGCAGTTTCACTAGAGGATAGATTAGTACTGCTGCTTATATGTACAGTCATGAAATTAACCCAATGGGGATGGGATTTGGAAATGCAATTTAAGTAATATTTTTGATTATATTAATGAGTAGTTTTCTATTATTATTTTTATTGCTATTATATGTTATGTTATTATGAAACTGGTCCTTACAAATGACTTCTTCTTAGTTGATAAGTATGGATATATATGTTATAAATATGTATGTATATCTATGTTATGTTTTTTTTTAGACGATTGGTGCTGAATTCCAGAATTTTTAGTCTCTTATTATGCATAGAAGGAATGTCCTAAGGTATGCAGTCACTCTTCTGGTTGGTTCGAATCAACTGTCCTCTTACAAATAGAGAAAGACAATTTAGGGCAGTCTCTGGATTTTAAATGTTGAATCATGTAGTAGGCAAGACTCAAATACTCTTCTTCCTTTTGGGCCAGGAGGACAAATATTGCCATTCACTGTCACAGGATGAAGGTCTCTAGTCCCACCAGCAACTGTCGAGTGAGGTTGAAGGAAGTATCTCTCCACATCAGTATTCTCCAGCATGTGATGAATTCTGATATTAATTTCAAGTATTTATCAATTTTGTCTCATTTCTTCCTTTTTCTTTATGGGTATTCTCAAGGCTATTTTAATGGAGGTGGTGCACCATAAATATAATCTGTCTGAAACCATGTGGTAAACACCTTTTAGTTTTCTTAGTTTGGGAAAATACCCTTTTTTCTTTCTTTCTTTTCTTTTCCATTTCTTTCCCTTTTTCTTCTTTTTTGACTTTTCCCCTTAGTAATAATAAGGTGTTCTTTCCTTTTCAGGCTGTTTTTATTTTACAAAAGCAAGTTCTTTATTCACTGTAAATTACTTGTCATTTAAAAATGGCTTTACATTTTGCAAACTAAATTCTTTTCAAGGAACCTCTCATTTTTCAGAATAATGATTATACATCTCATTCTGCAGGATTATTCCTGTAGAATTGACACCTCTCATTCTGCTGAATAAATCTTGGTCCCAGGTGGCTTTAATGCCATTAAATGTATAGAAATGTATTCAGGACTTGCGCTTACCAACCACTGTGATGTGTGACTATTTTTACCCTCCCCAGATCCTGAGTGCTGCTTGCTTTTGCCTTACGCATCAGGATGAGCATATAGGAGGCGGATACATAGCCTGAGGTGTTGAATTACCAGACTACCATGGACTTAGTTATGCCCCAGTGAGATCTACTGCTCAGGCTTCCTGCTTCAGATCCGTACTGTGTGGCCTTGAACTGTGTCAGTTTGCTGGAGCTGGAATTACTTTCCTCCATTTTTTCTCCCATTGTGGAATGAAGCTGGGAGATATAGAAGGTGGAGGAAGGCACCTAGGGCTTTCTGTATCTTTGCCTACTATGGTGAGCTGATGTCTCACCTCCTTAGTGTGGTCAGTGATGGGCACTGTGGCTCCTCCAATGTTTGCTGCATTTGCTTTGCTTTTCCCAACCCCAAACCGCTGTAGTTAAATATACCATCTCCTTTTCCAGGTTCCCATAATCTTGATGCTTTTCTATTGCTCCTTTAGATGTGGCTCTTGTTTTCCTTAAGTTTTAAAAGGTTCAGATGAATGTTTCTGACCTCAGAGAGCTTTTGTTTTGTTTTAATTTAGGGGTAAAAAAAAAGTGGCTTCTTTTCTGAGATTTCATTACAGTTTTTCTCCTGTGTTTTCATCTTAAACTTTTCATTCCTTCTTCATTTCTGCTGGTCTTCTCCAGCTCAAAGATCATTTCTCCTAAGAGTTTTTCCTGACTGGGGAGTTTTTGCAAGAAGGAAGTCTTTATGGTCATGCTGTGGTCATCAAACCACAGGGTTTCATGTCTCTGTTGGAGAAGTGCTGACACCAGGAAGCCACTCAGGACTATTGTGTCCTCTCTTTCCCTAATTGTGGTTTGTGCGATAATGGGACAGTTTGTTATATCCAAAGACAATAAATAGAGTTTTTATTTCTCTACTTAATTTTGCTACTTTTATGTGGTAACTCAAAGAACAATGAAATCTAAGTGTCACTGTGATCTTCCCACAGCCCATCCCAGCCCCCTCTTTATCTAGTTTTGCTGTTGCTGTTGCTGTCAGATATTTATGAGTATGCATTGCTCAGCATACTTATTTGTTTGAAAAACATAAACAGGGTAAGTTCCAAAATCCTCGAAGTTAGTTAACAACACTACCATCCAATCCACAAGTATTTTTTTCATATAAAAGGATACTCTAAGACACTATGTTAACTAATTTGATTGAAGATTTCAGATTTAAAAACCATTCAATTATTGCTTCCCCAAATGCAGCATCAATTGTGACATGTTAATTGCATGTTTTTAAATGTGAAAAGAGGTTTAGCTTTGAAGTAATTTGAAAAAATATGTAAAACTTTCTCTTGTTAGTTGATTTTGGTTATTTTCTAAAGCCAGCACCTGTCATAAAGTTTTTCCAAAATTATTTAATCATGTAAACATTTTCCTATTAAAATATCCTAAATGAATAATATTTCAATGCACATTTTTGTTAATACTTACTTTCTAATCTGTAACTTATAAATTTAACAATTAAGAAAAATTAGTGTATGACTTAGTTAAACAAATTTAATGCTCAGTGATTCTTTGTCAATGCTCTAAAATCAGTTATTTCAACTAGGATGGAAACAGTAAGGATGGCATGATGTCAATATCAGGTTTTATTACCATTGTATTTCAGAATATTTCCTTGTGAAATTCTCAAATGAGAGGGAATATTGTCTATTTGTACATTATGTGGTACATTTTCTCAATGGTTGTTTTCTTTGTTTCTTTTGCGGGGAGGCATAGTGGGGTTTGAACTCGGGGCCTTGGGCTTGCTAGGCAGGTGCTCCACCACTTCAGCCACACCCCAACCATTTTTGCTTCAGTTATTTTTGGGATAGGGTCTTGCATTTATGATTAGCCAGCCTTGACTGTTATCCTCTTATTTATGCTTCCTTTGTAAGGGGAATGACAGGCGAGGGTCACCATCCCCAGCTGTTGGTTGTGTTGGAGTCCTAGTAACTTTTTGTCCAGCTGTCTTTAAACTGAAATCTCTGCCTCCCAAATAGCTGGGCTCATAGGCTTAAGCTGCAAACTTAAGTTTTTTGTTTCTTTCTTAATTGATGGTAGGTGTGAATGACAAAGGAAAAGATTCTCTCCTTAGGTCTTTGGATCACTTTGTGAAAGAGGAGGGGCCAACTTAAAAGGTGTAAATCATCAACCTTATTCTTACATTATAAAGCCCACATCTCTTGATCATCTCATCGTCTGTTCATTCTACACCAGAATTAGTTCAGTGGTTATATATCACTATGAATATATATACAATGCAATTTATTTGATAAAGAAATTCACCAAAACAAACATGTTCCATAAAAAGAGTTTTTGGGAAGAAAACACTATAAATTATCCCAAAATAATTTACCCCCTGCATTTTTCTAGTGCAGAAATTAATGATGCTAGTGCCTATGACCATCTGTATTACAGATGCCCTGGTGATCTGTCCTAAAGAAAAATAAATATTCTTATCACTGTGAAATCATAATTTTTATTGGACATATTTTTTGATCCCCATGACTAGTTTTAAATTATAAAGTAAACAAATGAGAGGATCATTGTTCTTAATAACCAGTTCATTAAGAAAATGTGAAGAATAAGTAAAAGACAAAGAACAAATATTCCGTAATATCCATCTGTCTCGGTCATTTACTTTAGTGTTCATTTCATGCATATATACTGATAATCACTCATGGTTAAAGCAATCCATTGGATACTCAGGTGAGTAGAAATGCCTCTGACTGATTTCTTTGGTTCGAAGAATTTCAGCTATTTTGCAGGTTGTTTAGATAAGATTTTTCCATTAACACAATGTTACATGTCCCTGACAAGTAGACTGAACTCCTCTCATTGCTCTTTTGACTTCATCCCTAGAAAATGGACAATAATTCATGCCAAAAACATTCTGTATGTAACTAAATGGCGTGATTCTTAGACAACATAAAAATGTGACATATGTAGAATGTAACTATGGAGATACTAGGGTGACAATCAAACTCATCCTCGTTGCATATGATTCTTTGGTGTTTTAATTACAAATACAATTTAAGGTGAATGTCCTCACACTTCGCCTTATAGACTTCATCGTCCATGCTGTGCTCTAGCATCCAGGCACCTGACAGATCCCACTCATTCCTCTCTGCTAAGTCCACTGGGGTGCTAATGAACCCACCCACTTTCTGGAATGTTTTCTCTGTATTCATCCCTTCTCTGTAAAACAAGTATGTTTATTGAGCTTTCTCTATATTCTCAGTGAGTTGTGATTTTTCTCCCCTGAATTCCTACAGCACTTGAGTCATTTTACTTTATGATATCTATAGTATGACAAATTATATCTTAGTTGCTTCTGTATACACAAAAGACAAAGACTATGCTTGACCCATCTGTACAGTTCCTATAATAACATATCTCATTATTTCTTGAGAGTTATGCCCTTAATCTTTAAGAGCTCTTCACACACAGTTCTCAACAGTGGGAGTTTAAATAGCCCATTGAAGCAGCATATGTCTTACCTGTAGTACTAATAGGAACTGTCTGTTAAGTGGACTTAATAAATGACACAAGTGTCGGTAACAAGCTTGCTTTGTTGTGATGGTTATAGAATGTTACTGTCAACTTTAATAACTACCTTAGTGTCTTACTGATATTTCCCACATTCTACCAACTGACTCACCAAAAGATTTTTGGGCCTTACTAAGTTGCAGAATATATTTTATAAATCTTTTTTCTAAAAGACACCAGCTTTACATTTTTGCATGCTTTAATACTTACAACAGTGATATAAGAAATCATATATAATAAGATCTCAGAGGAGTCTTTAATTTTGTTCATCTGCTAGATGTTTTTTCCTTTGTAATATTATGCATTCACAGTGACAAACAAGGCAGAGATTCTCAAACTCTGTGTGGTCTTCTAAGTTTCTTCCCTATAAACCTGTTATTCTCTGCTTTGGCTGTGCATTCTTCCTCATCAACCTGAACCTTTTTTTTTTTGTAGTTTGTTTATTTTAGTGTTATCTCAAGTGTTTTTCCTCTGCAAAGCCTTAAACACCTCGTTAGTAGAACAACAGTCCGATTTTCTACTGCTTGGTGATACTGTATACTAAAATATTCTTTGATTTACAATGGTTGGTTTGCTGTTATGGAAGTGCTTTTCCGTTTTCATAAGCTCCCTTTTTGATTATATCTACAAATGAAGAACAGCAACATTTTTACGATAATTATGGCTTCAATATGTTAAGAAATAAATAATTGCAAAGCCTAGAACCCCTCAACTGCAAAGAATTTTTACTTTCCTAAAAAGGAATTCAAAATTTTTAGCCGATTACATTTCATAATTCATTGATTACAATTCTGGAAAATGTGATGTTTTTCACTGACATCATAAAGTAAAATGCAAAAGTTGTTTCACTCCCAAAATTGTCACTATCCTAACTCATTCAAAAGCAATCTAATCTAATCTTTTTTCTTACAATAAAAAGAGTGGGATTAGTATCCAGTCCTTGTAAAAAGACAACGAACACTCTGTGGAACCTATGGGCTTTGCCTCTTAACCTCATGTGAACATTTAACTGCAAAAGGCTGGGGAAATGTAGCCTCTAACATTGAAGGGGTTCCTTTATGAAAATAGAAAGGGCAGAATGGACAATGGAGGAAATAAACAATATTTTCCACAGGAATTGAAAACTGGCATATTAACATTTTCTTTTTGGTGGTTACATACTTGATCTCTGATATTGTACACTTGATTGAGAATAAGGAATGGCCGAGATTTATTTTTATTATAATTAATTCATTATTCTTAAGGTTAAAACATTAAGGCATTCCAAACACCTATTAAAACCTTAGGAATGACTTAAGTCATTAAATTAACTGTAAACTGACTTTTAGCACCAAGTTGTTTGTCTTGATTTTTTTCCCTTACACATTTCTATAGCCCCAGCCAGCATTTTGATTTCATTCACTGTATCATACCATGGGTTTTCTGGAGGGCTATAATTCCTGAAGGAAATGACCTAATTATTTATTATTGACATTAGTTGTATAATGAAGTCAAAATTTGCAGATCAGTCAAAATTTGGACGAGGAAGCTGTTTAAATATACAAGTAGCTCATCTCTAACTACTTTTATTGATCTGTTCATCTGATCTAAGTCCCTGTTCATATTTCTTGGTACATTTTTGCGATAGTGATGTTTTAGCATTTCCCACAATAACAAAAAAGATCTGGATTCAGATTGCTTACATTCAGATTATGCCACTGTTAGTCAATTTATGACAGTCAGCATTTACTCAACTCTGTGTATGTTAATCTGTAAAGTAGAGATAAAACCAGTTACTGCATGATTTTATTCAAATGAAATGTAGATCAATCGATAGGGACAGAAAGTAGATTTGTGGTTGGTTAAGACACAGTGAGTTAAGGTTGAGGGTGGACAGATAAATGTCTTCTTAAGATAGTAAAAGTATCCTAAGGCTAATTATGGTGATGATGCAGATATCTGTGAATTAACTAAAATCATTGAATTTACACTTTAAATGAGTGATGCTGTGGTATGTGCATTATATCTCAACATAGAACTCTAAAAGCTCATTTATTTCTACTTCTTGTTTTTGATTTTCAAGTTTTTATTTATTTGGGGGGACAAAAGAGGAATTTATTTAATTTTTAAAAATTTTTTATTGTACTGGATAAGAGTACATTGTGGCATATTTGATATATTTTAAGAACTTTTGTACATTTTTGCTTTTTTTATTGAATATCCTTTATTCTTTTTAAGAACATTTTAGTTAGCACATATTAGTTGTGCAGGGAGTTTCATTGTGATGTTTCTATATATAATTACAAAGTACCTTGATTAGATTTACCCCCTCAATTATTGTCCCTTCACCTCTTTTCCCCTGTTCTTAAAACAATTTTAACAGTTTTCTTTGTTCTATTTTTATATAAGTATGTAAGGTACCTCAACCATATCACCCTCTTTTTTTTTTTTTTCATTTTTCTTTTATTATTCATATGTGCATACAAGGCTTGGTTCATTTCTCCCCCCTGCCCCCACCCCCTCCCTTGCCACCTACTCCGCCCCCTCCCTCTCCCCCCCCCAATACCCAGCAGAAACTATTTTGCCCTTATTTCTAATTTTGTTGTAGAGAGAGTATAAGCAATAATAGGAAGGAACAAGGGTTTTTGCTGGTTGAGATAAGGATAGCTATACAGGGCATTGACTCACATTGATTTCCTGTGCATGTGTGTTACCTTCTAGGTTAATTCTTTTTGATCTAACCTTTTCTCTAGTACCTGGTCCCCTTTTCCTATTGGCCTCAGTTGCTTTTAAGGTATCTGCTTTAGTTTCTCTGCGTTAAGGGCAACAAATGCTAGCTAGTTTTTTAGGTGTCTTACCTATCCTCACCCCTTCCTTGTGTGCTCTCACTTTTATCATGTGCTCATAGTCCAATCCCCTTGTTGTGTTTGCCCTTGATCTAATGTCCACATATGAGGGAGAACATACGATTTTTGGTCTTTTGGGCCAGGCTAACCTCACTCAGAATGATGTTCTCCAATTCCATCAATTTACCAGTGAATGATAACATTTTGTTCTTCTTCATGGCTGCATAAAATTCCATTGTGTATAGATACCACATTTTCTTAATCCATTCATCAGTGGTGGGGCATCTTGCTGTTTCTATAACTTGGCTATTGTATCACCCTCTTTCTGTTCCTTGCTTTCTGTTCAAGTTACCCCTCTCACAATTACACACTTTCAAACAGGGGTTATTTTATATTCCTGTTCTTCATTTTCAAGTGTATATTAATTGTTCAAAGGGATTGTGCCAAGGTATTTCACACATGCATGTATTGCACTTTATGAGATTAATCCACTCTATTATTCTCCCCTAACCTCCCGTGTTCTCAATAATTCAATAGCTTTCTATGTGTTTCATTTTGCCATCTTTATGTACAGATGCAATGTATTTCAATGTTATTCACTCTGTCATTTTCTTTTCCTTTCCCACCTCCTCCTGATTCCTTAAAATAGTTCCATTACTACAAACTTATTCTCTATATGTGTGTGTGTGTATGATCATGGAACAAAGTCTGCCATCAGTAAAGACTTTAGAAGATTTTTATGCTGCAATTTGACTTTATTGTTAATGTTCTTATAAAAATGAAGAGAATGTATTAAATTTGCAATTCTGGATTATTGTAGCTACATAGGCCATGAAGAGAAAAGGGCACATTTAAAAATTATTTAAAAAAATAGAATGGGCTTGGATCTGGCAGCTCAAACCTGTAATCCTAGCTACTTGGGAGGCTGAGATCCCAATTTGAGGGCAGCCTGGTCAAACAGTTTACAAGATTCTATCTCCAAAATAATCAGAGCAAAATGAACTGGAAGTGTGACTCAAGTGAAGTATTTTGCAAGCACAAAGCTCTAAGTTCAAACCCCAATCCCACAGAAAATTAATGAATGAATAAATAATTAAATCTAAAAATAATTTGAAAAATAAAAAAATGAATGGACACGATGAGGTGACTAACTGATCTTTAAGGTATGCATGCCTGCATTTCTGGTTATTTATTTGTTAAGTTGAATTAATAATCAACTTTAATGGATTTGAACTAAATGTCAGGTGGTAGGTGAAATTGTGGATAAAATTGTTCCTCATTAACTTCTCATGGAGACAGAAATATGAAATAAATTCCAAAAACACAATAGAAATACAGTAAAAGTAAAAATCATCAGTCCCTCTAAATACAGGAGTAGCCTGAGGAGAGGGTGAGAGCTGGGCAGGCTGTGTGGACAAGGCTGGCATTAACATCATGGAGGAATAGGGACAGTTATGAGAACAGCCACCTTAGCTACAGAGACACCAGAGTCTTTGCCTGTGAGGTTTTGGAGTATGACTACAAGTGTGACCTGTAGGCAGATAGTGGCTGGAGTTGCTGCTGAGCAAGTAGGCAGGAGCCAGACAGTAGAGGGCTTCACTTAACATGTTAAGTAGTTTGGCATTTATCTTATAGGAGGTGGGGGGCACTGAGGGGTTGGGGTGTGTGTGTGTGTGTGTGTGTGTGTGTGTGTGTGTGTGTGTGTATTTGAAGGAAGTGGTATGGACAGCTTTGTGGTTTAGATCACTTGCCTGGTTCTTGAATAACTGATTTATGGAACTGTAGGAATGAAACTACAGTGATGAAAAGGGGATTTTTCATAATGGCATATGGTAGGTGCTGAAGTAAGATTCCCATTTTCATTTAGAAGGTTTGAATCATGGCAGTGCCACCAAAGGAGAAAGAGCACATATATGTCTACTCTGGGATGCTGTACACCGAAAGTAGACTTAAGGATTTTAACTAAGTCTGGGCTTTGCTGAGTGGTATGGACAAAAAGAAAAGGAAAAAAGTATCTAAATATTTTGCTATGATTTCCTTTTTCTAGTTCTGTGAGCTGAGTCCTAGAGGATATGAGACAGGATGGAGCGGAAATAGTTGTCAAAAAATAGAGAAGTACAGAAGTTGAAGTTATGAATGAAGTTTACAAGATGCATAGTACAACCATGCACTGCATAACAATATTTCAGTCAACAACCAATCACATACACAAGCAGAGCTGTCCTAAGACTACATTGAAGAAGAAAAATCCCTGTTGCTTTGTGCTGTGGCAGCCATGGTAATGCTATGCAGAATGCATTACTCACGTGCATGGGAATCCTGCAGAGACAACCTCCTGCCTTGCTGGGTGTACAGAAGTACGGCACCTAGAGTTATGTAGAGTATACAGTGCTTGATAATAAATAATAGGTTACTGGTTTATGTATTTACTGTACTGTACTCACTTTTTATTGTTGTGCTGCAGACACATTGCGGCATTTACAAAAGTTCTTACAATATATAAAATATATCATACTTGAATTCACCCCCTCCACCATTTTCCTTTACCCTCTTCTCCCATTCCTGGATAGTTTCAACAGGTCTTATTTTTCCATTTACATGCATGTGTACACAGTATTTGCATAATTTTTGTAATTAAAAATTTTTAATCCTAAGTTAAAATATTCTATTTGTTAATATTATTATTTGTTCAAATATTTATTTACTTTACATCCAAGTTACTCAGACATTTTTACAGCTTTGTTTTTAAATCAAAGCAAAAACATGTGATTTCACATGTGCATCTGTTATGGCTTGAATATGAAATGTCCCCTACAGACTCATGTGTCAAAACACCTGGTCCCCAGCTGGTGTCACTATTTTGGGAGGTCTTCAAGCTGGTTTGGAAGGTGGTGCCTAGTTGGAGGAAGTAGATCATTGAGGGAGTACCTTTGGAGGTTACACCTGGTCTTTGGTGCCTTATTTTCCTCTGCTTCCTGTCTGTCATGAAGCAAGTAACCTCCTCCCTCACCCAGTCCCACCAGCATGATTTTCTGTCTCACAAGAGGCCAAGAACCAGCTGACCCACAAATTGTTGTCTGAAATCTCAGTAACCATGAGCCAAAATGGATCCTTCTTCAAGTTCTCTTGGGTACTTTGGTCCTAACTATGTAAAATAACTGATTCAGCTTCAGATCTGTCCTTCTCATGTACAATAAATATACAACATGAGTAATCATTTTGTAAAGGACCACAATTTCCTTTCATACTAAGTGATCCATGATTCAAGCTCATGACCTTGAAGTTGAAAGTAGTCCCACCTTGTCCTGTGTACTTATGAGGCCTCTGCCTTTGGCTGCAAGGGTTGACTTTTGACTTCTCTGTCATTTTTGTGGGGTTCTTTTCTCAATTTTTCATGCTGTTGTCATTACTCCTTTCCTACTTTACTCTGTGAAAGGTAGCCAGCATTCTCATGAACTTCAACTATACTTTACTAAAGACATTTTTAACATCACAGATTTTCAGTATCTTTAGCATGAGATGAACAAATGATGTCAAGTGACAGGGAGGCAAACACAGGTAACAGACACCCACCGTGGCCTTTCTGGTGCTCTGTTGGGACTGGTCTATGGTTAGAAACTCAGACCCCTGCTGCTGAGTACACAGGCTTTCTCTCAAATTCCTGCTTGTTTTCTGATAACCAAATAGAGCAAGCATGCAGTGGTCCTTGGGGAGGGATCTGTTTTTCCAAACAAGGAGATATTTTCCACTAAAGATGAATTTTGATTTACACTTATACTTGCATAAAGACATTGAGGACTGTTAAAAATCACTTTTGCTTTGAGGAAGTCAAAGATCCAGAATTAAATTCTTACATAAAGATAATGAAAGTGCAAGAGATCCTAGTGTGTAGAGGCCTTTAAGAGTGGAAAGCTTTTCTTGGGTAAGATCTAAGCTCTCACACAGAGAAAGGAAGGGACAGGATACTCATGACTTCTCAATGTCCCACATAAAATCTCTTTTCCTTTCACATGGTTATGAATCTGAAATTACACCCAGAACTGCTCATAGGTAAAAAAATGATCATTTTGAGTCAAAACATAAGCATTTTTATTTAAAATAAATTATCTGATTAATTTAAAAACTAATAAGATTTAAAGTCACTTTAAATTTATCATTCCTTTCATGGTGATAATAAAATTGCTCCTCAAGAAGTAGCAAATGATGTAAGATGAGAATTTAGAAAAACGATCTTATTTCTTTGATTTGTCTGTCAGTCTTTCTATGTATTTACCTAGCTCTTATCACCATGGTAACTGCATCTCTGGAGGGCATGTCATACTAAAGCTTCTATTCAACTCTTTTTTCTCATTACTTCTGCAGACCTACAAAGGGTTGGGTATTTTAAATATATGCTTCCTGCATCTTCTGTCTGAAAACATTGGAGGAAATAAATTAAAAATCTAAGCTTCAATGTTAAAGCAATCTTAGAGGATAATAATGCTAAAAATATATATACCTGTATAAGAAGGATATTGCTTTACTTTTAAAATGATGTCAAGTTTTGGAAATTACATGTCTAGCAACTTATCATTTAGTAAATATGTACCATTTCTTAAAATGGAGGGGCAGTTGACATTTTATCCAAAATCTTCTCAAAGGATAGACACAGAACTTGTTCCATTTCTCAGAAAAAGAATCAATAGTTTTCTTTTAAACATCAAGGCTCCAGTTACAGAGGAATTTAATATCAGCACTTACAGATCTGGAGAAAGTATTTTCTATATCCTTAGAAAACAGGGTGATGGGGCTGCCCTTTGAGATATAAAGTATAAATTTGGACAAAATGCAATATCAAAGTGATATGCGGCTTCACCTTGTGGAAAAAAAAAAAAACAGCAGCAGCAGCAATAACAAAAACAAACTTGCTTTGTCTCTCCAGGAAGGTGTGACAGTTACCTCAAACATTATAGTTCATAAACCTAAAATATGAATGTATTAGTCATTGATGCTGCTTACTGACCCGTAGGAACACCTAGAAAGTCAAGTCACAGGAGAAAACCTTGACACTATCCAGTCAAAAAGGTGAGGGTAAAAGAAATGTCCACCACTTTTTGTGTCCTTTCATCTTTTATCTAAGAAGAATGAAAAAGCATTTGTCTCTTTAATCTGATGGCTTCAGATATCTGTTTTTCATAAATAATTGTCATTGCTTTAACCTATCCTTCCTAATATATTGCTGCTTGATTTCCTGAATTTGACTTATTTCAGTAGCTTATATATCAGGAATGAGTCCAACACCATAAGTTTTTTTTCTGACTGCAAATTAATACAAGAATTCTCTGGTTTTGTGAAGCACTCTGCTGGTAAGTTGAATTTGTATCTGTATCATAGGTAAAGATCACTTCTGGTGTTAAGCCCAGATGTGGGTCAATTCAGCAAGGAAAAAAAACACAGAGGGGACCAAATATTCTTCCTCAGCTTTCTGACCTTTTTAAAAAATATTAGTGGTAAAGTTACTCAGGATTCTAAAACTTAAAGCTGAATATAGGGGTAGCAGCATTCATGTCGATTTGGTTCCAAGGTCGAATGCCTAGGCTCAGGTCGCAGCAAAGTCCTGTGTGTGTGGTTGCTGCCGGGCTCCCAACTCCAGCTCCCACAAGACCACACTTCTGACTTCTTATTCAGACAATCCAGTGACATATATATTTGTGCTTGTTAATATCCTGCTCCCTTTCCCACCCTGTCTGCTTGCCTTTGTGAGAATTAAGGAAACAAAAAATTCCTTAGGAGATAACTCTTCTCTCCGGTATGATTAATGGAAATGCTTACTAGGATAAACTTTAAATGACACAGGAGACACTTGGGGCTGGGATGCTCCCTGATTTTGTCTCCACAGAGAAAATGGTTTATTGATATCAGGGAACTATATAACATTAATGCATATGATTTTTTTTAAGCAAGTGAACTTTCTCCTAGCTTTATGACTTGGAGAAAGGTGCCCCTCGAAATGAAAGTTTCTACCATACTAGAGATTGAGAGATAGGGCTCCTTCTTCCTTCATGATTATGTATCTCAGTGATGGTTCCCAGGTCCTTATGAAAAAAATTGAAGTCATAGTTTATATAACAAAGAAGAGGCAGCCAAAAAGATTTGCTTCTTAAAAGTGCAAAAGAATAGTATACAATTATAAGTTTTCTAAACTAAGTGCTCTGAAAAAAGAGAAGAGAGAGGCCACTGAGTTTAGGCAAAAATTCTATAAAGGCTGGGGAGAAGGTCCCAGAAAAGGGACAAAAATTGTCGAATGTATAGTCCAGTTGAGGGGAATGATCCTCTTCCTTAAAGGGTATAAATCATGTCTTCTCAAACTTTTAGAGCCCTTAAACAGAGTTCCTGCAGCAACCAGACTCCAGAAATATGTTGACAATCCATTCTAGTTATGGAGACATATATTGCACCAATATATAATCACACTTATATAGGAAGAATATTATTTTAAATGTCTCTAGGATGGGAAAATAGACACAAAACAGATACCTAATTATCTGAGGCCAGAGAGAGAAGAGAAGAGGGTAGGTGGAGGGGAAGAGATATGCAGTATGACATTAAAGTTATGGAGATTCTTTCTCATGTAATATCCCAGAATAGACTGTGGTGATGGTCACACAACTCTGTCATCATACTAAGAACTACTGCATTGTACACGCTAAATGGGTGAATTTTACAACACATGAATTACACCTGAATAATATTTTTTATACTTCATTTTTATTTTTGTTGTACTGTGGGTACATCATGACACAAACTTTCTTAATAAAATAAAAGGCACTCATGCCTGCTTTTTTTACCTGTACTTCCATCTACCTTGACAAAAAGAGGCCTTGGAGTTTCTATAACCAGAGCACAAATTTGTGTTCAGCACTAACTTTGTACCTGCCACTTGGATTAGGGCTTTGGTATACATTGATCAAGGTGATTAAATTCTTAACCTCTTTGTATTTCTAATCTAGTAGAAGTCAAATGAATAAATGTACAATCACAATACAGATTGATGAGTTTATAACACAGGAAATCATTATCAGTGGGTGCTGTGGAAGTACATGAGGGGCTGTATAACTCAAAGTTGGTATCCAGAACAATTTATTACAGGTATAATGGGGCCAAGTAGACATTATTGACAGTAGGAACAGAGGAAAACATGCCAGGAAAAGGGAGTACCAAGCACCACTACATCAAATAGTTACAACCAAAGAGCAAAACTCAAACATGAAATGCAAATAGTGTGAGACAGACCTGAAAAACCATGCTAAGAAATTTTTATTATATGCAGCAGTGTCTCGTTGATAAGTTTCAAGGATAGAAATGGCACAAATGGTCTGATCTCCACTGTGGAATTATCACTCTGGCAATCAAATGAGGAAAGAAATCTTAAGGGGCTAATTCAAGAGACAGTTATCTCCATTTACAGACGTAGCAGCAAGGTAAGCAGGAAATAAAAAAGTGCTTCGTTATGGAAAGTTTTGGGCATCTTGTCAATTAACAATTATCAAGTGATTAAAATTCAAGCTGCCAAGAGTGACCACAATTTTGAATCTTCTATGTGTTAAATATCCAGGAACTCTCCCCTTCCCTTCATTAACTGTCCTCCTTTTGGAACAATCTAAAGTCTTCTAGTGGACCAGAGGAGGTAGAGAATGTAACCTGCTATTGTATGGAGTGTTCCCTCTGACAATCCAGGACACAGGGAGGGTTGTACAAGTCTGTGACATCCTGAGCTGATTTCTGCTGACTGCTTATATTAAACATTGATAGAATAGTGAAGAATCACCAATGATTGGAGGTGTGTCTGTTTCTTCTCATCACAGTATTGTGTAATGGATACTCAGGCAAAGACTCTAGAGGATTGGTAATATAGAGAGTCCTCTCTTCCGCCTCCTTCTCCTTCTTCCTTTTTTTTCATTTTTAATTCTGGCAAACTTTTTTATATTTATTTTTTATTTTTTAAATTTCTTTTATTTATATGTGCATACAATGTCTGAGTCATTTCTTTCCCCTTCCCCTTTCCTTCCTTTCCCCCCCACCCCTTCTGTCTCCCCTCCTTACCCCCTTGCTACCAGGCAGAAACTATTTTGCCCTTATCTCTAATTTTGTTGTAGAGAGAGTATAAGCAATAATAGGGAGGACCATGGGTTTTTGCTAGTTGAGATAAGGATAGCTATACAGGGAGTTGACTCGCATTGATTTCCTGTGCATGTGTGTTACCTTCTAAATTAATTCTTTTCGAACTAACCTTTTCTCTAGTTCCTGGTCCCCTTCTCCTATTGGCCTCTGTCACTTTAAATTTTCTGCATTAGTTCCTTTGCATTGAGGACATCAACTGCTACCTTGGTTTTTTTTTGTTTCTTGCCTATCCTCATACCTCTCTTGTGTTCTCTGGCCTCATCATGTGATCAAAGTCCAGTCCTCTTGTTGTGTTTGCCCTCTTCTTCTTCTTCTTCTCTCTCTCTCTCACTCATTTTTCTCTTCTCCCTCCCTCTTTCCTTCCTTCATCCTTCTCTCTCTCCCCCTATCTCTCATGTTGGTAATATTGGTAATCTCTTCTTTCTGTAATATTCTATCACTTTGTTTTTCCAGCTCCATCTGTCCAGTTTAGGGAGATGGCAATGCTCCCCAACATTGCTGTCCTAGTGGACCTGAGCTCTCCTGGCAGAAGAATGCATAATTGTAATCACTGTTCTCATTGGCTAATCTTCTACAATCCCAGTCCAGCACTGAATGAGGCCCCTTGTCTAAAACCAGTGTTTCAGGTTTGTCCACTTAGTTCTTTCAGCTGTGAGCATGATCAGGTCCCTAAAGCTCCACTTTTATGAGGAGCAGAATTTTCCACAACATACTTACATTTTTTATATTTTTGACTTTTGACAGCTACCTATGACTTGGTTTTAATTGTTCTCATCATGTGTTTTGTTCTGTGATTGACTGTAATTCACTATTATTATATTTTAATTTTTCTTACTCAATATTATACTTTTCTTAGGTAAGTGTTAACTAGGCAATGTTATACAAGTTATGATCCAGAGAAATTTATGACATTCTGGCCACGTAAATGAAATTAAATGTTTATGTCTGATTTAAAAAGAATAAATATGTTCATGTAGCCTGAAATTTGATTTCCAAATGCTAGAAATAGGCAACTTAAAAAAATCACACCTCTTATTAGGTATTTCTTTCCAAGCCAAATTTGTCATATCAGTGTTCGACCTGGCCATCACTTCCTAAGTAATGTCTCACATTTATTAAACTCTTGTCATTGTCAGACAGTGTTTATGATATTTTGTATATTGGCTATTAATTCATTACTACAAAATCAAGGTTCGTAGTTGTTTAGCCAAAGTTCTATGGAGAAATAAAACATTAGGATGTGAACACATGTAAGTACACACACACACACATATTATTATAAAGAATATGTCCTTATGGTAATAGGGGACCAGGGGAGCTGATGACTCTAGCCTAAGTTAGAAGCCTTGAGAACAAGGAGAGCCAAGGGTGCATAGCTTCTATTTAAGTCTGGCATACTTGAGAATTGAAAATTGCCAGTGCTTTAAAGGGGAAAAAAAAATAGCTGATGCCACATTTTGAAGGCAGTAATACCACTGCCTGGTGGAGTAGTATTGTCCTTTTCTGTAGTTTAAGAACTCAGGCTCTGGGAAGGTAAATCAGCCGGCAGAGTGTCACCTAACACGTTCCAGGATTTGAATTCAGTTAGTCTGTGCTCAGAGTGCATACTTTTCATTACTCATCAACATCCCTCACAAACAAGTGCCAACCATGCCTGACCCTGCCTAGTTTCTGGTATCCGTGGAGATCAGGGCGTTCAGAGTGGTGTGATGGAAGATGCTATGCTCCCTCTCCTGTGATTTCCTGGAGATTAATTCTGAAAACAAACATTTTAAAACATTCTTCTCTAGAGGGAAGAAAATAGGAATTTAGATTTTATTTAAAATCATAAGTAAAGTACTGATTTCTTTTTCACATACTAAATTTCCAGAAAAATATTAAGTTCCTATCTCATACCTAACTTGGTAACTTCTATTTTTCTTAACTCAGATTAACCCTTGTGTTACGAGCACATATTCAAATGACTGTTGCAGTAGGCATATTAGAAAAGGCTGCATATTCTACATTGGAATAATAATGATTTAATGGACATTTTATTCTGAGCTGTTTTAATATCAAGAAAAAAATAAGTTCTAATTTGTATGGTTTATGAAAGATCCTAGTTAAAAATGAAAACAATTGGGTTAATAGGTAGCAATGGGGGAGGAAAGGAAAAATAGTCTGAAAATACCATTCTTCCCAGGTAAGAGGAACCTGACAACAAAATTATATATTCAAATAACATATGCACATATGGTTTCTACCTTTTGGCTTACACAAGTGTTGAGCTCTTGCATTTTACCTACAGCTAAATCATCTATAAAGTCAATGTATTTTGCTTATAAAGTTTAGCTTTTTCTTAGTGTTTTGCTTTTAATAAGAACTATCATAGCGGGTCTGTTCCTGTATAAATTTAGGAAAAACCTGAGCATAAATGAATAAGAGATGTTACTGAAGCTCATTTTATCCCTTTTATTCCACTATAATTTAGAACTACATTTTGGTTTTTTTAGTAAGAATATAATAAGTAATTTGTTATGGAAAATCATGAGATTGTCTTCAACTTTTACATGTGTGCTTGCAGGTCACCAAACCAAAAAAAATGCAGAAATATGATCATCCTGTGTCTTTCCATTGTCTAGAAAACATTTCATTTAATTACCTTTTCATATATTACTGAAATTGACTTTGTTTAACTTCTCATGTAGCGATACTCTTTAATCTAGGATACATGTTGAAAAATACAAATTTACTGAAGTTAATGACTGGGTAACATAAGAAAATGACCAATGCTATTTAAATGTACATACGACTAAGGGTGGGAAAATGCATTTTCTAACTTGGTTATTTTAGAGTATTTTGCTTGCATTGCAAAATCTATTGGTATCAGTCTATCAATACCTACTATCTTATTTTAAATAACTGAGTTAGAATTTGTATTCATGAAATTCTCTCCATTAAGTCTGCAGTGCCATGATTAACATATAGAATATTTTCATTATCACAAAATTTTTTCTGGTGACTTTTGCAGCTAATCCTCCAAATTCACCCATCCCCTAGCAATCAGTTCAGTGCTTTCTATCATCAACATAAGTGTTTTAGACTGTAGGATTTTATATTAATGGAATCCTACAGGAGGGATACTTTTGTATCTGGCTTTTGTTTTGTTTTGTTTTATCCAAGAAAGAGAGTTTCCCATGATTAATCCACACTCATTCTACCTTAGCCTTCTAAGTGCTGGATTACAGGTGTGTGCTACCATCTTGACTTGATGTTTTGACTTCATGATTTTCTAAAGCCTACCATGAAAATATTCTGTTTTCACTTGTAGTACAATATTCAATAAATTATATGAGGTATACAATAGTGCATTATAAAATTGACTCTGCTTTAGGTGTTTCATCCCAACTGAAGGTTAATGTAAGCGTTCTGAGCACACTTAAGGCAGGCTAGGCTAAGCAATGATGCTCACTAGGTTAGATGTATTAAGCACATTTTCCTCTTAGGATACTTTCAGCTTATGATGGGTTCATCTAGTACCACTCACCTGCTGATGAGCATCTGTGTTGTTTTTGCTGTTTGTCTTTATGACTACTACTGCTATGAGCACGCAAATGCAAACTTCAGATTACGCATATATTTCATTTTATCTTGTCCAGTATATGCTTAATTTTATATACAAAAATGCTTTGTTTTCCAAAATGATTGTAGCATTTTATATTCCTACCAGCAACTTTTGAGAGTCCCAGTGTTAAATTCTTAACAATTTAATGTTGTGAATCTTTTTAAGTTTAATCATTCTGGTAGATTTCTACTAGTTTCTAATCATGGCTTAATTTATACTTAACTAAGAATATTGAAGCTGAACACCATGTAATTATTGTTTATTTGTTTTCTTCTTCTTATAAAGTTTCTGTTCAACTCTTTCACTCAGTGTTGCCATATTATCAAATTAAGAGCTCTTCATATTTTCTGGATTTTTGGACAGTGTTAAGAATATAGGTCTTGCAAACCCTTTCTCAAAATATGAGCCTTATATTTTGATTATAGGCAAGATTTCTTAGAGGAATTGTTTTATTAAGATGAAACCCAATTCACTATTTTCTTTGAAAAAATTATTTATTTATTTATTAGCACGTTATAGTTGTACAGGTATCAAATTTTGATATTTATAAGAGTGCTTACAATATATGCTAGTTAGATTCATCCCCTTCTTCATTCTCCTGTATCCCCTCTTCCCCACTTCTTAGAAAAGTGTCAACAAATATCATTGTTGCATTTTCATACATGAATACATAATACTTCCTTCATATTCACTCACCTTGACACTTTTCTATGCCCTCCACATTCTAACTTGTACCAGCTCCCACACAGGACTCGTTTTACCTTCCTGGTCTTCAAATTTTTTTTTAAAAAAACAATGTTTATAATACCTATACAGGGAGTTTCATTGTGACATTTCCATATAAATATGTATTATAACCCAAATTGGTTCATCCCCTCCATTATTCTCCTCTCTACCTTAGTTCTCTTCCTATGGTGATTTCAACAGGTTTAAATGTCTCACATTCATACTTACATAGGAAGTACATCAACCATATTCACTTTCTTTACTTTCTCCATTAACCCTCTTCTCCCATTAGTGCCCTTCCCTTAGCATTACCTGTTGAACTTTCTTCTCCTTCACTGTTTAGGTGTCTGTTGTTCAGTGCGATTTTTGCCTTGTCGTTTTACCTGTACATGTGTTACTTTATTTCACGATTCCTGTCATAAGATATCTTTGAATATGAACAAATTGCAATTACTTTCTTCTACAGTTGTTATAGGAGAGTTATATTTTTATCTCTCATGTTTGCCTCAATGATGAATTTTAGTTAATTTTTGTGACAGATGTAAAGTCATGTTTTCTACTGGTTAATTACATTGAATATATAAAGAAGTTTGATTATAATTGATATTTAAATAGCTTTTAATTTATTTTTTTAATTGATAATTGCATATATTTATGCCACATAATGTAGTAATATAAATCATGTATACATGTAAATGATTAAATCAGGCCAATTAACTTAACCATCATCTTACATATTTATTCTTTCTTTGAGATGAGAACATTTTCAATAACTGTAGTCACCATGCTGTTTTAAACCACTAGAACTAATTTCACCCATCTCACTGAGACTTTGTCCCCTTTGATGGACATCTCCCTTTTCTCTGTCCACTCCTCTAACCAACTCTGATAACCACTCTTCTGCTTTCCACTTCTCTGAGTAAGTTCATGTGGTACTTCTCTTTCTGTTCTCTGCTTATTTAATTTCATACGTTGTCTTTCAGATTCATTCATATTGTTATAAATAACAGAATTTTCTTCTCTTTTTAAGGTGGAATAGTACATACTTGTGTGTTTATGCTGCATTTTCTTTATCCATTTATCCATTCGTTGGTTGTTTCACGATGTTCACTATTATAAATAATGTATCAAGGAACATGGGAGAACAGATATAATAATTCTTAAACATACTGAATTCAACTCATTAGATATATAGCCAGCAATGGAATTGCTAGACATTATAGTAATTTTATTTTTATTTTTTAAGAACTTCAACATAGTGTTTTCCAAAATGCCTGTCCTCATTTACATTTCCACCAACAGTAGATAAGGTCTCCCTTTTCCCATATCTTTATCAGCATTTATTAGCTTCCATTTTAAAATGTTTTAATTGTATTTTAATAGATATAATCATTATTCAAATTTATGGGGTTCAACAAAATTAACATACAGTAATCAGTAACCTTCATATATATCAAAAAGGAATAGATGGAGAAAGAAATCAGGGAAAAATCCCATTTACAATAGCCTAAAAAACAATAAAGTACTTTGAAATAAATTTAACAAAAGAAGCCAAAGACATTTTTAATGAAAACCAATGGAGAGAGAAATTGTGGAAGACATCAGAAGATGGAAAGACCTTCCATGCATATGGATTGGTAGAATCAACATTGTGAAAATGGCCATACTACCAA
Source organism: Castor canadensis (assembly GCF_047511655.1). Classification (NCBI taxonomy): domain Eukaryota; kingdom Metazoa; phylum Chordata; class Mammalia; order Rodentia; family Castoridae; genus Castor; species Castor canadensis. The sequence goes on from NC_133389.1 coordinate 6,516,372, forward strand.
AAGCAATCTACATGTTCAATGCAATCACTTTCAAAATTCCAATGACATTCTGCACAGAAATAGAAAACTCAGTCTTGAAATACGTACAGAAACACAAAAGATCTCGAATAGCCACAACAATTCTGAGCAAAATGTCCAATGCTGGAGGCATCACAATACCTGACTTCAAAGTATCCTACAGAGCCATAACAATAAAGACAGCATGGTATTGGCACAAAAACAGGAAGACTAATGGATCAGAATAGAAGACCCAGACATAAATCCACACATCTACAAACAACTGATCTTCAATAAAGGAGCCCAAAACACACTATGGAGAAAAGACAGCCTCTTCAACAAATGCTGCTTGGAAAACTGGATATCCACATGTAGAAGACTGAAACTAGATCCCTGTCTTTCACTCTGTACCAAAATCAACTCACAGTGGATCAAAGGCCTTAATATAAGGCCTGAAACTTTGAAATAACTCCAGGAAGCAGTAGGAGATACACTGGAACAGATAGTTACAGGGAATGACTTCCTAAATAGAACTCAAAAGGCTCAGCATCTAAGAGTATGAATGAACAAATGGGATTGCATCAAACTAAAGAGCTTTTGCACAGCAAAGGAAAGTCACCAGACTCAAGAGACAGTCCACAAAATGGGATAAAATCTTTGGCAGCTACTCATCCAACAAGGGTCTCATCCAACAAGGGAGACTCAAAAAATTCAATCCCCAAAGAATGAACACTTCAATGAAGAAATGGGCACATGCATTAAACAGAGTATTCTCAAAAGAAGAGGTACAAATGGCCAGTAAATATATGAAGAAGTATTCAACTTCCCTGGTTATAAAAGAGATACAAATCAAAACTCTTAGATTTCATCTCACTCCAGTTAGAATGGCCATAATCAAGGGCAATAGTAGCATAATAATAATATTATTATTTATTATAATAATAGCATAATAAATGCTGGCAAAGGTGGTGAAACAGGAACACTTGTACACTTTTGGTGGAAATGCAAATTAATACAACTACTATGGAAAGTGGTATGGAAAGTCCCCCAAAAGTTAAAGATAGAACTGCCATATAACCCAATGATACTGCTTCTGGGACCTACTCAAAGGAATGTAAGTCAGGATACAATAGAGACACTTGTACACCAATGCTCATCACAGCATTCTTCATAATAGCCAAGCTTTGGAAACAACCCAGGTGCTGTGGAACTAATGAATGGATCAAGAAAATGTGATATATGTATATATATATATATATATATATATATATATAGACACACACACATGAGATGGAGTGTTACTAAGCTATAAGAAATAATGACATGTGGTTTGAATGTAAATGGATGCAGTTGGAGGACATCAGGCTAAGTGAAGTTAGCCAGGCTCAGAAAGACAAAGGCCACATGATTTATCTCATATGAGGAAGATAGATCAAAAAGATAAACATACGGACAAAAACAAGCATGACCACATACAAACTCAGATGTAGAACATGTTTGAAATAGTGGAATTACTCTATGGAACTCAGGGAAAGAGGGAAAGGAAAAGAGAATGGTAGAGCATCAGTAATATCATAAAACATAAGATGTGAAGGTAGAGGATATAAGGATGTGTATTGAAAATTGTTGAAAAATGGGGGGTGGGAGGTAAAGGGGTAAAGGAGAGTAATGGAAAGGGCTGAATGGACCAAAGTAAAGTATACCCACAGTGGGCATACACTGAGACATCCCTTTGAACATCAACTTAAATAATAATAACGAAAAACAGGACTGTAAAATAGGTACAGTGTATGGGGGGAGTGATATGAGGGGAAGGGGGAAGGGTGAATGAAGGCAATTAAGGTGAGGATATATGGTTGATGGACTTCAAATACCTATATGAAATAGAACTAAGAAAATTCTTGCTATTGCTTTCAGTGGGGCAGGGAGAGTCTTGAGGGAGAGCGACAATGGGGATGATTCAATTAGTGTACAATATACTTCTAATCAGATTGTCACTATGAATCCCCCCATGTAATGAAAATTATAGAAAAGACACATTTATGGGGTACAATATGATGTTTTGATATCCGTATGCATTATGTAATAGTGAAACCAGGGTAATTAGCATATCTATTACTTCATATGTGTGTTGTTCCTTTGTGGTGAAACATAAAGGCCTTTGTTTTGACTCTTTTGGAGCATACAACATATTATTATTTTTAATTATAGTCATGATGCTGGACAAGAGAACTCCAGAACTTATTCTTCCTGTCTAACTACAATTTTGTGATTACCAGCCCTTCTCCATCCTCCTCTTGCCTCTACCCTCTACAATCTGTGTAACCATTATTCTGTTAGCTGTCATGAGATTGACCTTTGTAGAGTGAGATCATGCAGTATTTACCCTTCTGCACCTGGCTTCTTTCATTCAACCTAATATCCTCTAGATCCATCTACATTGGCATCAATGACAAGGTTTCATCTATTTTTATAGTTGAATTAATATTTCATACTGTATACATACCACATTTCTTTTGATGGACACTTGGGTTGTTTCCATTTCTTGGATATTGTGAGTAATGCATCAATGAATGTAGAAGCACAGAGAGCTCTTCAACATACCGATTTCATTTCCTTTCAGTATATTCCCAGTAGCAGGATTTCTGTGCCATAAAGTAGTTTTATTTTTAATTTTTGGGGAAACTCCATGCTGTTTTTCATGACTGTACTAATTCCTGCCAACAGTGTGCAAGGGTTTTCTTCCCCATGTCTCCATCAGCACTTGTTATCTTTTGCCTCTTTCATAATACTTATCTCTCTGGAGGGAGGAGATACCACACTGTGAATTTGATTTGTATTTTTTGATGATTACTGATGTTGAGAACTTTTAAAAATATATTTGTTGTCCACTTGTATGTCTTCTTTTGAGAAATGTCTATTCAGGTCTTTTGCCCATTTCAGTTGGACTATTTGTTTTATTGGTACTAAGTTGTTTGAATTCCTTCTATATTTTGGAACTTAACTGCTTATCAGACACATGATTTGCTACATTGTCTCCTGATCTGCAGGTGGTCTCCATGCTGTTTCTTTCCTTTTTCATATAGCTTTTCAGTTTGAGTTAATCTTATTTGTGTTTTTTTGCTTTTGTTTCCTATCCTTTTGAGGTCATATTTAAGAAATTATCTCCCAGACCAATCTCATGAACTGTTCCTCTGTCTCTTCTAATATTTTTTATAGTGTCAAGTTTTACATTTAATTCTTAAATCCATTTTGTATTCACTCCTCTATATGAAGAGAAATAAAGGCCTAAGACCACTTTCTTTGCTGTGAATATATAGTTTGACTTATGTTATTATTGAAGAGATTGTCCTTTTCCCGCATGTGTTTTTGGCAACTTTGTAAAAAAACAGGTGACAATAAGTGAGTGGGTTCTTTTCCAGGTTATCTGATTCCACTGGTTAATGTGTGTCTTTTGTGTAGGTACCCTGCTATTTTGAATATCTTTGCAATATATATATTTTTTTGAGAAAAAAAATTTAATACCCAAATCATACCAAACCATTAGCGAGAAGGAGACAGAGAGCTAGAGAGAGATGAAATTGCATACAATTATCTCATATGAATTTAGATACTAAAATTCTTCTCAAAATTTTTGTGAATCAGTGTAACAATAAATACAAAGCTAACGCATTATGACCAACTTGATTTTATCCCAAGAATGTAAGGATGCTTTAACTTTGGAAAACTCAAGCATTATAGTTCAGTGCTTTAATACAGATATTTTAGAAGAAAAATGGACAAAATTCAGATTTAAACCAAATAGTGTTGTGCGTCCAAGTTTCCTCACTTTGCTCAAGGTTATTTTGAATATTCAATTATTTTTGTTTCCGTAATAATATCTTAGTAGCATGATCTTTCAATTTATAAACAGTCTACTGCTGTACATTTAGTTAATTTTCAATTTGTCTAGGAATTTTAAAATCAGTTTTCTGGCCTCATATATATATTATTAATTTATTTCTTATATATTTAAAATTTTTGATACTATTTCAATGTTTAAATCTATGCTGCCTCCTTTACTGCTTATGTTTTCTGTGTATTTATGACCTACCACTCCAGCTGCTTATGTTATAACTTCTCTTCTTTGTTTATTAAAAATATTTTTATTTCTTTTTTTATCAGAATGCAAGTTGAAACTTGTCCATGCCTTTTCTGCATCTATTGAAATGATTTGCTTTGTCAAGTTCATATTTAACTAATTTACAAGTGTTTTCAGCTTTTCCCCTGACTACAATGGAATTCCAAAGATTTTGAAATTAAGCAGTATACATTTACATATTCCATGCATCATATATAAAGTATGAGCTTTGTATTTGAAATACAAAGAAAATATTTGAATCTAATGATAATAAAAATATAACAGAATAAATGAGTCTACAGCAGTTCTTAGAGATAAATTTATAGCTTTAAATGCTTATATTAACTAAAAAGCTGAAAGCTGTAGAATCAGTGAAGAAGATTTAAATCAATGATCTAGATCTAGAAGCAAGGAAAAAATAATGACCAAAGCAGAAATCAATAATAGTACACACGTTATAAATGAAAGGAATAAAATCAAAACATTCTAGGTGCTAGTACATAATTTTAATATTTAAATTTTAGTTTACATTTCAAATGATGAAAATTCTGAATCGAATTATTTAAATTCATATGTCAAAGCAGCCTACTTATATTCTTGACAATTTGCTTTTGACCAAGTCTATATTGATTGATATACAAAATTGTTACAGTGTAACCCATTATAGTCAGCTTGTCAGGGTCAAAGAAAGGATACAAATGCTTTAGCTATCACAGGTGGATTTTGCACAGAGCTTGGTTATAAGAGGAACCAATGATTGTGAAGGGGAAAGTCTGTGATTCTCAAAGATATGATTCCTTCTTAGCTCCTTAGCTAAAGAAATAAACTTCTTCCCTAACCTCAGAACTCCTGGACCTATGCTGCCTCTTTCACTGCTTATGTTTTCTGTGTATTTATGACCTACCACTCCAGGTACTTAGCAGAAACCAAGGCTCCTCCTCCTCGTGTTGTTGATGCTTCAGAAACTGTGGCGTCTGCAGGTGAGCTGGTTTGATCTCCTTCATGCTTCTGAAACTCAGCTCTGCGGCAGCTGGTGGAGATGCTACAGATATCTGCTTAATCACGGTGGCTTCCACCTTCTTCCCATCTCCATCTCAGGTGCAGATGTGGACTGAGAACTTAACCAGCACTCAGTTGTCAAGGACATCAGGAAATGTAACATAGGAAGAGCCAGGAGGGTTAGGGACACCTGGACTGAATATCAGTAGACTATAACGAACAGTGTGCTCTCTGCACGTTCACATTAAATGATCCTGGCAACATGATTATGCTGTTCTTGCCACGTTGTTTCATTGATATTTTTAGCAAATTTCAAGGTTACAAAAAACAGTAATCAAATAAAACTGTTTCAATTGTACCTCCAAATTTGGTGGCTTACAACTATTGGTGTTTTCTAATGTATTTATTATTTTTTTAAATAAAACATTCAGAAAAGTCACCAAAAAATGTAATTCTTATTTGAACTCTAAGTATCTGTAAAATATGTAAGACTCTGATCCATCAACAATCTATTTTTTTTTCTGTTAAGAATCACATCCTGTCATTTCCCTTTCTAAAATGCTTCCCTGGTCCCTGTTACTATTACAATAAAGTCCAAATCCTCTCTATGGCATGTACAGATGACTCATGTGGCTTGGATCAGTGAAAGCTTGAATCTCAATGGTTTCCTAACCACCCCATTCACCAGGCTATATGATGTCCCCAGGCAGTAAGACACTTTTTAAGGACTTTTTAAAAACTTGATTCAAGTTCTACATGCTTCTTTTCTAATTTTTGGTGTGACTTGCTACACACAACTAAGTGCCAGCTCAAATTTAGTCTTTCAGCCTTCCAGCCAAACCATTTCAATGGCATTCCAAACCCTTCTTCAGTGGTTCTCTGGTGTGTTATTCAGATCTATTTTATAGCATTCATCATTATATGACTTACAATACACATTTTTTTGTTTATGTCATTTTTGTCAACCTCTCTCCTGAGATATTGCCAAAAGAATTCTCAGAATCCATTTCTCCTTTTTTCTTATTTAAAATAATTACTTAGGGTAGCAATGTTCCTAGAAAAATATCTCAGTTTCTCAGATACTTTTGCAAGGAGGGGTGGTTAGGTCCCACATTTCTGGCAGAGAGATAAAAATGGGAACCTCTACCTATTTTCACAATTTCTAATTGTCTGAGATGTGGAACAAGAAAATTTCATTTTCTTAATTGTTTTGCCCATTCCTTTTGGTTACCTCCTTTGAGATTCTCCTGTCTCATGCGTGAATGAGAGTTTGTACAAAAAGATATGAACAATGATGACTAAGGTTGTGTACAACCTAAAATCTATTACTGTCCTGCTCCAATTTCTTTGCTCAAGAATATGCATCAATATTCGACATTACTTTCAGAAAGTTCTCTCTTATTGCAGTTGAATAACAAAATTTATCTAAAGATTAGGGTGGTTTAACCTATGAGTACGTAATAGAAATCATTCAAATGTCTTTCCCCTCAATTTTACTTATCATATATGTTACAAAGCTAAAACAAATACCTTTGTGATTTGTGCAGAAATCACTATTTGCACAAATACTAAAAATTGAATATTCGTAGAAGACCTTCATTTTATTCTGAAGCTATAAGTGCAATTACTGAAGCCATGTTTAAGTGTGTCATATGTCTATGTTTGCTAGATTGTCCCAAAGGTAGCCATTATCCAATTCTTCTTGAACCCATTTACATCACCTTCCCTTGAACTTGGACTGACTTGTGACTTGCCAATACAGTGCATTGGAAATGTTGATCTGGTCGTTTTGGTTTCACCCTTAAGAGGCTTGTCTCCCTCTTTCTGAAAAGAAGCCACCTACAATTTAAGATAAAAACTCTAAATTCCTGAAGACTGAACTCTAAATACTTGAGTCTTGAAGACTGTTAAGTTACAGAGGAGCTAACGTTAGCCATCTGAATTACAATAAAATGAAGGATGAAAGGAAAAGTCATAAAGTATCTTGATGGATACAACTGTTTCTATAGGGTTGGTGGCATCTTAGAAGTTGAGTTATCAAAGGGGAGGCTGGAAACGATGGTAGGTTAATCTTGAAAGGGGTTATTAATATCATGCTAATAAATTCATCCAATTCAATAAGGATTAGAGGAGACTTAGATGATACTAAAGGTATGTTGTGACAATGCAGCTTTTATTTTTTTGTGAGTATAAAGTGAAGATAATTTATGAAGTTTTATAAAATTCCAAGTAGTAGGTACAATAAGCATTATATACTTTACAACATTATTATTGAGCTATATGCTTCTTGTTGACATTTGCATTCTGGCATAGAATGACTGGTTTAGGATATAAGCTTTATTCACTTCCGATGCAATATGTATTGATCAATAATTCTATATTTGTATAAGTATTTTCTTTTATTAAAAAGGTGAGTTTGAGGGTCTTATTTATTTAAATCACTAAAGGGAATGAAGACCAATTACATCTCTTCTGCAATACCTTATGTGGATTGATGTGCCAATCTTTTTAAGAAAAGACTACTGCTACTAACTGCAGTTATTTATATTTTTGATGTCTGCCATTATCTTTTCTTTCATTATTATATTAGAAAGAGTTGAAAAGGCATACACTTTCAAGGACACAGACACACATCGGCACATGCATCCCTGACAATAACTAGTGGTGTGATTTTCACTGAATCATGTATTATTTGATGTGGTAAGTTATTTGTCATGCATTGAAACAATATACTAAGAAAATGCCCTGCATTTGCATATGGTTCAATATCCATAACTGATAACCTCCATAAACAGCACATGGGGCTAAAAGCACCATTTGTCAAATTTGTCGTAGTTTGTGTTGTATCCTTTTCTTTCTCTATTTGCTAACTTTATACAAACGAACAGCAGCATTTTTGTAAGTCTCAACTTTAACCTCAATATAAATGTTTTCATTAGGTGAAGAAGCAAAATGCACTGCACAGCACTTGAATCGTCATGACCTATGAATGTTGACAATGTTACTTTATTCTTGGCAAAGGCTCCCATCATTTTCAACTTCATGCTAATGTCAGCAAAAGAACAACAAAATCATATAACTTGGAAATTCACATCCATCTTAGCCTAATAATATGCAGTTTTTGACTAAGAACTATTACACATGCAGATAAATTTCTTCCCCTGACAATACCACAAATTGTATTTTGTTCCAATATACCCTTAAAAGAGAAATGCAGTCCAACATATTTTTTGTAACTTCACAATTTTTTTCATGTTATTATCTCTCTTGATTTTTTTTTTTTTTTTTTTTTTGCTTTTTCTAACCTTTAAAGTTCATTGTTGTTTTTGTTGTGGAGTTTTCCTATAATACCTTATAATTTTCTCTTTCAACATAAATGTAAGGTGGTTGATGCTTAACTTGGTTTTCTTTATTTGTAAGTGGTTAGGACTACTTAAACACTATGCACTTTAAAATTTATGCACATAATCGTTTTCCATTATTCATATTTAAGCATTCAAACATTCTGTTTTTCTACTTTCCAAAATAACATGCCCATATTTCTCACAAAGAAATGATAGCTTTGTGTGTTAGTAGAGTAGAATTCTATGGGAACATATTGTTGCTAATTCTTCAATAATTTTATAGAATATTTTAAATATATTTGCTATGCTCTGTCTCTAAATTATAAAGAAATAATGTTAACACTAAAATTCAAAATAGAATATATTTATACAACTATGTGAACACATTTTTATGGTGTTTTATTATATGATACTTCAACCATATTTTTGTATTAAATTGATAATTCAAGTAATTATTAATCTCTATCAGATGTCTTGATAATTAGAAAAAATGAGAAGGTACATATGAAAGGTTTAGATGACATTAATGTAAAATCACTGAGCATAAAAACTGTAGTAATTAATCAGATTCACAGAATGCCTCAAGCTCTGAAATGTACTTCATAAGAATCTGTCCACATGTTTTCTTTCTAGACCTCTCATGGGGACACAATAAACACCTTTCAAAACAAGAATAGTAATACTTTGGACTTATTAAATTTCTCATTGAAATTCACTGATTTTTCCATGAAAGAAAAATGTTTAAGAAAAGATAGCATGATTTGGCTAGACAATATTTGTAAAATAATGGAAAAATAAGACAGGTTCTAATTTTAGCATCAATGATGAAAGAATTGTGGATATTTTAATTTCAATGAAGAGAAAATGTGTTATTATTAAAGATACTTGAGACTCTAGTTATGTAAGGTTATTGCTTCACTTTATATAGCAATAATACTGTGGCTGACAATGAAAAATAATATAATAATAAAAGGTTATTATAATATCACATTCATATATGCTAGCAATGTGTTAGACAGTGCACATAGCAAAAATATAGTCATTCTTTCAGGGGAATGGATTTTAGTTTCTAAGATGCTGTTTTAATTTTTATATGCATAAGCTCATTTCTATGTCACAACAGCTCATTTCACTTAGGAAGAATCCAAATCTCAGCAAGCTGGTTATCCTTGCATCCAATAAGAGGCAAGAGAAGACGTAAGTGCAGACATGGGCTCATCACAATTAGACAAAGAAAATGGTTCTGAAGGCACTAATAAGAAACAGGAAAGGACAAAATAGTGCAAAATTAACACAAATTTTAATTGATATTTTGTTTTTTCATTCATCATATTGGAAGATACTAGCTGTCTAGATTCTAATGGAAAATATTCTGGAGAGTAGTAAAGTCAAGAACCCATCAGGTGAACAACGTAACGTATTTTCAAATATACATACACACATACACATATATTATATATACGTATGATAGAGGAACTTCAGTGGAGACCTTGGAGAAAACACAAATCCATAGAGATTCTAATTAGAGTATAGAGTTCTAATTTAATCTTTAATAGTCATTTTGTTGACTTTTACATTATAGGAATGAAAAATAGATGAGACAGATGGTATTTTATTTAAAATACATGAGAAAATTTCATTGATTTGTTCCTAGAAAATGTTTCTTGGATCCAAGAGTGAGGCCAATCCTGTTCAAAAGGGGTATCAGTAACTATGGTGGCATCTTACTTTCAACTTACATGTAAAGCCAGCATCCGAGGTGGCAGGGAGGTGGGACATAAAGTGAGCAAGTCCTACAGCTGTTGAGTCAAGGACCTCTGCAAGTGTCCCACATAGGTCAAGCCTTCCAGCGTATTTTATGGCATAAAACGCTTTATTTGTAAATTACCTGTCATTGGTCAACAGCTCAGAATAGCTAGTCTCCCAGGGTGTGCTCATGTGTCCTGAAGGCTTCTAAGATGACCTCTTTTGTGGTACAGATATGAAAAGTCGTCTGAAGACTAACATACTAAAGGATTTGTCCTCCATACAGCAGTGCTCAGAGGAGGGTTCTTGAGAGGTGACAGGGTTGTGAGGACTCTGACCTCATCCGTGGGCTAATCCACTGGTGAATTCATAGCTGGATTGGAGGTGAGGCATAGTTGAAGTAAATCACTGGGGGCATTCTGTTGAATGGGCGATCCTGTCTCCAGTGTTTGCTCCTTCTGTCTCTCTGCTTCCAGTTACCATGAGGTGAGCAGCTTTGCTCTATCACATAATCCTGTCATGATAGCCTGCCTCACCATGGCCCAGAAACAATGGAGCCAAGGGGCAATGGATTGAGAACTCTGAAACCATGAGCCAGATAAATCTTTTCTACCTTAAGTTCATTTTCCTAGGTATTTTGTCACAGTGATGAGAAGCTGACTAACATAGTCTCTCAGCTCATCCCATTTGTAAACCACAACCGTGTGCTATGCTACCACCCTACTTAAGAATCCCTACCTTAGCTCGTCTATCATTAGGGTGTAAGCAACTTCATTATTTTAATACAGTTTAAGTGATGTTTTCTGTTACTTGTGGTCAACAAGTTTCTGTTACCACCAAAATCTCATAGGATTTGTGTCCATTAAGTACAATTTTATTTGTGAGTAATAGACCATCTGGCAGTTATTAGACAGGTGTTAATCTACTTTTTTAAGTAAAGAGAAGTTACAGCCCAGGTAATCTAACACAGAGTGAACAGTGTCACCTGGCACTGTGCTGCTCACTTTCTCCTACTTCACTTACTGCTTCAGGTTGCAAATATGGTGTCTGCCAAACTGGACACGACACCCATGTTCATGAAAGCAGGAGGCACATGAGAACAACTTCTGTGCTTGAGACTTTATCTTTTCAAGGAAGAAAGAAAACCATTCCCAGCAGAATTCTTTGTACTTTTATTTAGCTGGATTTAGTCGCAGCTTTCTCTTCAGAGCTGTCTATGGGATTGAAGTACCAACACTATGTTGGATTCAGCTCAGTTATGCTTGAGTAAAGACCCTTCCTGGAACCAAAGAATTTCCATTTCCTACCTGAAGAAGTTGAATCTCGCTTATCAAAAAAAAACCAAATAACCTCCTTTTGCTGCTTGAATGCATTGGGGTTTGCTTATAAACATGCATGGGGAGAGCCAATTTTCTCCTGAGATCTCATAACCTGGTTTTGCCATAGGGATTTTGTAGGCTTTCATTTACACACAAGTTTTAGCACAGTGCCCAACTACTCCCTAGTCTTTCATGTATATTGTCTATTTTATTATCATCACTATCATTTATTATGGTAAAATGTATTATATTTCTCTCAGTCCCAGGGACACCAGAATGATATTTTCTGTCACTAATAAAATGAGGTAATCCTCCTTTCTTCCACTACATCACCCTCTCTCACTTGGATATTGAAAGCTGTGTCTTTTCTCTTTGAATACCACAGAAACTTATATAAATATAGCTTTTTACCATTTTTGAGAGCTGCTCCTGATCCACAGATAACTCTGGTGCAAAATATCATTCACCAACTCCCTCTCTCCAATTTTGTTTCACAAGAGCAACACAGCCAAGGTCCTCCAGACAAGCCCTTCTCCCCATGCAAATATCCCTTTATCCCCTCTTGTCCTCCACAGGCAGTCATCACACCTCCACCCTCTGATGGACAGTCAGGGTCAGCTAGACTGAGACTTGCTGCCACACATTGAAATGCCTTGTTACGTGTGTACTAGTTGAGGGAGCGTGGTCCCCTGGATGACCTAATATTGCTATGGAGGTCCCCCATGAAATGCATTGCACCATGATGTTCCCTACTAAAAACAAATACAGAACATGATACACTGTTGCTAATTCATAGTCTAATGTAGGTTAATTTACTGGGGCTGTATTGCCCACACTGTCTGTCAGAACAATTGTATTGTGTTGAAAGAGGAGCAACAAGGACCATATGAAATTTTCACTCCCACTTACCAAAGAGGAGTCACCACAGACTGACCTGCTGGAGAGCCCTCCATGGGCAAAAGCTCATAGCCACAGAGCTGGCTCCTGTGCAGAGGAGAGATCACGCCACTTGGGACTTTTTAGAATACATTCGAGAAAAAGTCATCACAGGCTTTCCTCTGAAATACTTTTTTCACTTTATTTTGGTTGATAACTCTCCAATTCATTCCATTTTACTTTGAATAATGGGATTCAAAGATCCTCACGATTCTGAAATGAAACACATCTGAGGCTGCCTGTTATGGGGATGGAACATGAAAGGCATCTGGAACTTTTGAAATGGAAAACAGGGCGGGAAAAAAAACCTGTGCAGATCAAAATGCATTTCATGTTCAAAATTTTCCAAAGAAACAGACTTCCTGAAAGTACTTTTCATAAGTTAGTTTTAGGTTTCCATTGGTCAGTATGAGCAATTAGATCCAAACCTTACAAAGCTTGTGCAGTTTCCAAAAAGCAAGCAAGCAAACAAAAAATACAAAGTGCTATTCTGTTCTTTCCCAAATAGTTTCAAAGACTGAAACTGTAAGCAGCAGTGTGTTAGCATGCATTCCATGTAAAATGCACTTTATCATTAGGGACTGAGGTACATTTCATTGCTTCTTTTTGGAAACACATTTGAGTGCCCAAGTGATTAGTTATCCAAAATAAAATGAGATGTTGAAATTTTGATATTATGTTACTGTGACAATTATTTTATGCATTAACTTCATTGGGCCACTGTGCCCAGCTGTCTACCAAAACAATATCCTGGATGTTTCTGTGAGTCTGTTTTTGGTTGAGATTACCATTTACATTGGTGGATTTGCAGCAAGGCAGTTTGAACTCCATAGTATGGATGGTTCTTATCTAATCAGATGATAGTATGATTAGAAGAAAACCTGACCTCTCTTGGGCAGGAGGGAATTTTGCAGCAGAGACCTTCAGAATCAGACAGTAGCATTGCTCTGGACTTTTCTCCTACTTGTCTTTGGTCTAGACTTGTCCTGCAGATATTAGGGTTTGTCAGACTATATAGCCAATTCCTTAAAATCAATACTTTTGCATTTACATACACAGACTAAGAGTTCCATCTCTGGAAAGCCTTGATGAATAAAAACATATGTGTGTGTGTGTGTGTGTGTGTGTGTATGTGGGGGCTTTGATTTATATAAGCAAAAAAAGAGTCAATATTTAGCAGCAGATATTATTTGCCAAATGAATTCAGAACTTGGCCTCATTCATAGTCTCAGATACTTGAACTAAAAAATGTAATTCATATTTTATTTACTGAGCTACTAAGTTTCATAAGTATATAGACTAGAGATATAAGTTAATAAAATCTTTCTGGTAGGTGTCTTGGTAATATGTATCAGCATATGCTAATAATTCATATGTAAACATTTATGTAGCAAATTTTTGAATTAAAGAAAAGCATACATTTTCATTGTATTATTTACTTATTAAGGGGAAGGACAAATTTAATTACTGACTCTTCAGAGTTAGCACATTCATATTGCTGAAGACCAGAATTTACCAAATAACTGACACAACACCTCAGGAAACAAAATGATGCACATTTGTGAAGACATCATGGCATATGTAGTTGAGATAATTTATTACACTATTAACTTTCAAATTTCAGTAATTTCTTCAAACTGGGCAAAAATTTTTTTGGGGACAAACACTGGGGAATTAAACATTTGTTAAGAATTTTTAGTTAGGCAGATATTAATGAATTAGCAGCCATCTTGGAAGATCTTGAATTAGAATAATTCTAATACAATAATCTGTTCAATAATATGAAATGCTTTCCTTTAGCTTAAGTACTCAATTAGAAGAAATTTTGTTGGGTCCCTGGAGTAACAAAATGCATGAGTAGCTCCTTGAGACGTTGAGATGATCTCAGACAGTTTATAAAGACTTTACATTATGGTGGTGATCATGATATTCAACAAATACTCAATTAAGCACTGGATTATTGTTTGGAGAAGTGTATGAAAGGAAAGTTTAGAGCCCTATGTGGGCATGCACACTGGGCCCAGGGAGTGAGATCATTATGGACTTGCTGCTTGGCTCACTGAAAAGTAAGGAGGAATCTAAGTGAGGAGGTGTGACTGGTGCACAGGGGCTCCTGAAGGGATCCAGGAATGGCCAACAAACTTCTGTGAGTGCAGAAAGGTGGGATGAGACCGAGGTCAAACATCCATCAAATAGACCCCATCTAGCTTAATAATTTGGTAAAACCATTCAAAACTTATAAATTTAAATTTTCTGATTGTAATATAATGATAAAAATGAATTGATCCTGCTCTGGCACCCCAAAAGAAACCCAATACCAAGTTTATTGCTGTGTATCCTTCTTTCATTACTACTTATTTTTTTGTTTATTTTTTATTGTAAAATACATGGCATAAGATCTAACCTTTTGAACAAATTTTATAGTGTGCATTATAATTTTGGTAGCTATAGGTAAGCTGTTTTATGACAGATCTCTAGAACTTAATAATGTTTTGTAACTGAAACTTTACGCTAGTTGAGTAGCAAAAAGCTGATGGAGAAAAGATATCTCTCTGCTTGTAATCATCATTCTATATTTTGATTCTAAAACGTTTGTGGATAAATGAATGGATAAAGAAAATGTGGTATACAGGTAAAACATAATTCAGCTAGAAAAAGAGGGGAACCCCGGCACATGTGACAACATTAATGAAACCCAGATATCATGGATGTGAAATAAACCAGGCATAGAGCAAATACTGCAGGATCCCACTTACAAAGAAGACTTCATTTTTCTTTTGTAATAGGCACAGAGTCAAATTAACCTTTTTGTATGAAATTCTATGAATATTAAAACCACCATGGATCCACATAACCATCCCCACAATTGGGATCCAGAACAGTTTCATCAAATGAAAATATTCCATTTTACTCTCATTTTGTCATCATGCCTCTCCCACTCCTGACTCCTGCCAAATGCTGGTCTATTTTCTATTACTATAAATTTATTTTTTTGAGAATATCATGTACATTGAATAATGTAGCATGCAAGTTTTCAAGACTTGTTCCATTCATTCGCTATAATTTCTTCATGATCTTTCCAGGCTGTATTTGTATCCTTAAAATATTTCTATAATTATTAGTACTGTTCCCTTGTATGGATACACCACAGCTTTGTTTTCCATTCTGTGATGAAGCACATTTTGGGTCATTTCAGATTTGCTGGGTTTAACTGGAGCTGCTGTCAACAGTCTTGTGTATGTTTTTGTATGAGCACAGGTTGTCAGTTCCCTTGGTAATCTGCCTGCTTGGAGGGATTGTTAACTCAAAAGGAAAAGCAGAACAAAACTGCAACAATTTCTCAGAGTGATTTAACATTGCTTGTACTGACCAGTTCTACTTGAGAGCTCATTTTGTGCCATGTGACTGTGAACGCTTGGGACTCAGCCATTATTTCAGCCATTTAAAAAATTTCGTACAGGTACTCCATCATGATTTTAATTTGCATGTTCTTACGTATTGTCCATGTCCTCTTTGCTAAGGGGCTGGTGAAGTCTTCTCTTCATATTTTATATTGCCTTTTTCCACTGACTTTTGAGCTTACACTTTTCTGGAAATACTTTTTTGGATAAGTTGTTTGAAAATATTTTCTCGTAATCCATACATAGCTCATGCTTTTATTCTCTTAATACTCCCTTTTATAAAAACAAGAATTTTATTTTTTTTGTGTATTTATTCATTTATTCATATGTGCATACATTGTCCCCCCACCCTCTCCCTCTTCCCCTGACCCCCTTCACTTCCAGGCAGAATATTTTCTGCCCTCTTCTCCAATTTTGTTGAAGAGAAGACATAAGCAATAATAAGAAAGACATAGCGTTTTTGCTAGTTTGAGATAAGGATAGCTATACAGAGAGATTCCTAGCTTTGCTTCGATGCACATGTGTATTACAATCCACATTGTTTCTTCTCGTCCAGACCTCTTCACTACTCCCAGTTACCTTCCCATAGTGACCTCTGCTGTCTTAAAATTACTATATTAACTCCTCTACAGTGGACACATCAAACACTTTCAAGTTTTGGGTTTCCTACCTTTCCCTATTCCTCCTCTATGTGTTTTCCCTTTAGCATGTGACCCATGTCCAATAATATTACTGCATTTGTTTTAGGTCTAAAGTTCACATGTAAGAGAGAATATATGATTTTTGGCTTTCTGAGCCAAAGATGATGTTCTCCAGTTCCATTCATTTACTTGTGAATGACAAGATTTCATTCTTTTTCATGGCTGAGTAAAATTCCATTGTGTATAAAAACCACATTTTTAAAATCTATTCATCAGTAGTGGGGCATCTTGACTGTGTC
Organism: Castor canadensis; assembly: GCF_047511655.1. Taxonomy (NCBI): domain Eukaryota; kingdom Metazoa; phylum Chordata; class Mammalia; order Rodentia; family Castoridae; genus Castor; species Castor canadensis. The sequence continues at coordinate 6,533,174 of NC_133389.1, forward strand.
CATAACATGACTATTGTGAATAGTGCTGCAATTAAACATGGGTGTGCAGGTGCCTCTGGAATAACCTGAGTCTCATTCCTTTGGGTATATCCCCAAGAGTGGGATTGATGGATCATATGGCAGATCTATGTTCAGTTATTTAAGAAACCTCCGTATTGTTTTCCAAGTGGTTGTACTAGCTTATGTTCTCACTAGTAGTGTGTGAGTGTTCCTTTTTTTCCACATAGTTGACAACATTTGTTGTTGGTTGTATTTTTGATGGTAACTATTCTCACAGGGGTGAGATGGAATCTTAGAGTAGTTTTTATTTGCATTTCCTTTATGGGCAGAGATGGTGTGCATTTTTTTCATGTGTTTTTTGGCCATTTGGATTTCTTCCTTTGAAAAATTTCTGCTTAGTTCAGTTCCCCAACTATACCCAACTTATTTTTGACAAAGGCACTAAAAATATATGATGGAGAAAAGACAGCCTTTTCAACAAAAGCTGTTGGGAAAACTGGTTAGCAGTCTGCAAAAAACTGAAACTAGATCCATGTATATCACGCTATACCAAGATTAACTCAAAATGGATCAAGGATCTTAATATCAGACCTCAAAGTCTAAAGTTGATACAGGAAAGAGTATGAAACACTCTGAAAGTAATAGGTATAGGCAAGAACTTTCTCAAAGGAACCCCAGCAACTCAGCAACTAAGAGATAGCATAGATAAATGGGACTTCATAAAACTAAAAAGCTTCTGCTCAACAAAAGAAATGGTCTCTAAACTGAAGAGAACACCCACAGACTGGGAGAAAACATTTTCCAGCTACATATCAGACAAAGGACTGATAACCAGAATATATAGGGAACTCAATAAACTAAACTTGCCCAAAATCAGTGAACCAATAAAGAAATGGGCAATTGAACTAAACAGAAGAAATTCAAATGGCCAAAAAACACATGAAAAAATGCTCACCATCTCTAGCCATAAAGAAAATGCAAATCAAAGCCACACTAAGATTCTACCTCACCCCTGTTAGAATAGCCATCATTAGAAACACCACCAACAACAGGTGTTGGTGAGGATGTGGAGAAAAAGGAACACTTGTACACTGCTGGTGGGAATACAAACTATAGCAACCACTCTGAACAAAAATTTGGAGGCTTCATAAAAATCTGCCATATGATCCAGCAATCCCACTCCTGGGGATATACCTAAAGGAATGTGACACAGGTTATTCCAGAGTCACCCACATACTCATGTTTATTGCAGCAATATTCACAATAACCCAGTTATGGAAACAGCCAAGATGTCCCACTACTGACAAATGTTTTAAGAAAACGTTGCATTTATACACAATGGAATTCTACTCAGCCATGAAGAAGAATGAAATCTGACCATTTGCAATTAAATGGATGGAACTGGAGAACATCATTCTGAGCAAGGTTAAGTAGGCTCAGAAGACCAATAATCATATGTTCTCCTTCATATGTGGACTTTGGATCAAGGGCAAACACAGCAAGGGGATTGGACTTTGGTCACATGGTAAGGTGAGAGCACACAAGGGAAGTGTGAGGATAGATAAGAAACCCAAAAAAACATGATAGCATTTGATGTCCTCAATGCAAAGGAACTAATGCAGAAACTTTAAAATGACAGAGGCCAATAGGAGAAGGGGACCAGGAACTAGAGAAAAGGTCAGTTCGAGAAGAATCAACTTAGAAGGTAACACACATGTACATGAAAGCAACGTGGGGAATCTCCCTGTATAGCTATCCTTATCTCAACTAGCAAAAACCCTTGGTTCTCCTTATTAATGTTTATACTCTATCTTCAACAAAATTAGAGATAAGGGCAAAACAGTTTCTGACTGGAAGCGAGTGGGTGGAGGAAAGAGGGAGGGGGTGGGGGGAAAGGGAAGGGGCAGAGGGAAGGGGGGAGAAATGACCTAAACAATGTATGCACATATAAATTAAAAAAAAAAGGTCAGATAGAATTCAGCAGAGAATCCATCAGGTCCTGGACTTTTTTATTTTGGGATACTCTTACTATTGCAGCTTCAATTTCATCTTATGTTATAGATCAATTTAGGTGGCTAGTATCATCTAGGTTCAGGTTTGGGTGGTCATAAGTATCTAGAAATTTGTGATTTCTTCAAGATTTTTCAAATTTATTGGAATATAGGTTCTCAGGTTGTCTCTGGTGATTCCCTGGATTGCTGTGGCATTTGTTGTCATCTCCCCTTTTGCATTTCTGATTTAACTTATTTGGGTTTTTTCCTCACTTTCAATCTTGTTCATTTTTTCAAAGAACAAGCTTTTTGTTTCATTGATCCTTTGAATTTTTTTTTTTGGTCTCTATCTCATTAATTTTGGCCCTTATTTTTATTATTTCTCTCCTTCTGCTTGTTTTGGGTCTTGCTTGTTCTTGGTTTTCTAGGAGTTTGAGGTGTAGCATTAAGTCCTTCACTTGAGATCTTTCTGTCCTTTCAATGTATGCACTCATGGCTATAAACTTTCCTCTTAGGTGTGCCTTTGCTGTGTCCCATAGGTTCTGGTAGGTAGGGTTTTCATTTTCATTAACTCCCAGGAACCTTTCAATTTCCTTTTTTTATTTCATCAAATGACCCACTGATCATTTAGCATTGTGTTATTCAGCTTCCAATTGTTTGCATATCTTCTGCTGTTGTTGGCTTTTAGTTTTAACGCATTATGGTCAGATAGAATGCATGGGATTATTTCTATTTTTCTTATATTTGCTAAGGCTTGCTTTGTGCCCTAAGATATGATCAATTTTGGAGAAAGTCCCATGGGCTGCTGAGAAGAACATATATTGTGTGGATGTTGGATGGAATATTCTGTAGACATCAGCTAGCTTTATTTGATCTATGGTGTGAATTAGTTCTAGAATTTTGTTATTGAGTTTTTGCTTAGATGACCTATCTACTGGTGATAAGGGGATATTAAAGTATCCCACTACCACTGAGTGTATGTGTGCTTTTAAGTCCTTTAAAGTATGTTTGGTGAAATTGGATGCACTGAGATTGGGCACATATAGGTTGATTTTTTTTTTTTTTTGGTGTATTTCCCCTTTTATTAGTATGCAGTGTCCTTCTTTATCTCGTTTGATCATTGTAAGTTTGAAGTCTACTTTGTCTGAGATAAGTATTGCTATTCCTGTCTGTTTTCGGGGACTATTGGCTTGGTAAATCTTCTTCCAGCCTTTCACCCTAAGCCTATGCTTATTTCTGTCGGTGAGATGGGTCTCCTGTAAACAACAGATTGTTGGATCTTCCTTTTTAATCCGGTTTGCCAAATGGTGTCTTTTGATGAGGGAGTTGAGTCCATTGACATTAAGTGTTGGTATTGATAGGTATGTGGTGATTCCTGTCATTTAGCTGTTTTTGTTCTTTAAGGGATGATTGTGTGCAGCTGAATCAATATTTCTCTCTGATTGCTTGTCTTTTCTTCTGTGATTTGATACTGCCTGTCCTCTCATGGTGGTTTCATTTGCTTTCATTTTCTGTGTGCAGAATTCCTTGGAGGATCTTTTGTAATGGCGGCTTGGTGGTCACATATTGTTTTAGTTTCTGCTTATCATGGAAGACTTTTATTGCTCCATCTATTTTGAATGATAGTTTTGCTGGGTAGAATATCTTAGGGTTGATGTTATTTTCATTCAGAGCCTGGAATTCCTCACTCCATGCCCTTCTTGCTTTTAATATTTCTGTTGAGAAATCTGCTGTGATTTTTATGGGTTTACTGTTATATGTTATTTGTTTTTTCTCTCTTACAGCTTTCAATATTCTTTCTCTATTGTCTGTGCTTGTTGTTTTAATGATAATATGTCATGGGGAAGTTCTATTTTGGTCAAGTCTATTTGGTGTCCCAGAGATTTCCTGTACCTGAATGGGCATAGCTTTCTCTAGATTTGGGAATTTTTCTGTTATTATTTTGTTGAATATATTATGGATCCATATATTCAAGTTCTGAGATTCTGACTTCTGCTTGCTCTAGTCTGCTGGAGTGCCCTTCCATTGTGTTTTGTTTTTCTGTTTCCTTCTTTTTTTCTGAGGCTTTCCATATCATGGGTGACTTCCTCTTTAATATTTTCTATTTATATTTTTAATTCATTTATCTGTCGATTTATAGTGTTTTCTGTTTCACTTTGATGTTTATTTAGGGCTCCTATGAGTTCATTTATTTCTGTTTCTTCTCATATTCTTTAGTTTTAGACACAGGAATTTTAATCTTAAAAAAGTGCCAGTTACATTTTTTTTTTCTCTTTTTGGACTCACATACTTGTTGTGATATCTAAAAACATTTTTCCTAAATGAAGAATACAGTATTTTCTTTTAAAAGATTTACTTTTATTTTAATAATCCATTTTGAGATATTTTGCCAAAGATGTGGCATTTAGGTTGAAGTAATTATTTTTTGTGGGTAGAAACTGATTTTTTTCTAAAACATAATTTGAAACTTCTATCTGTTCTCCATTAAAATGTCTCTGCCAACTTACCAAAAAATGTATCTGCCATATTTGTGTGGTTTTAGATTTTGTTTTTTTCTATTGATCTCTGTGTCTGCTTGCCATCAATTTCACACCAGCTTGGTAATAATAGCTTTACAGGAAGTCATATATTGGGTGGTGTGGGCCTCAAATTCTTTCTTCCTTTGAAAGCAGTTTTGGCTAGTCACACATCCCTACCTGCCCAAGTAAAATTTAGACACAGCTTGTTTATAGCTACAAAAAATATCTTTCTGGAATTGTTTGTAATTAAATCTATCACTTGAGTGGCTTCAGATCATTTCTGTGTTGAATCTTATAACTCATGGTCACTAAAGGTCCCTCTGATTACATAGGCCTTCTTTAAAGGATTTGTTAATGTCAGTGTTTTGTAAGTTTCCCAAAATGCAGATCCCGTGTATGTTTCATTGGAAAGGTGTTCAATTATTCTATTTTCTTTGGAGTATTTGCAAATTATTTTAAAATAAAGATTTTAGTGACTGATTTCTAATATCTAGAGACATGATTGATTTTTCTGTACTAACCTTTTATACTGCAACTTTGCAAAATACACCTGTTAGTTTTAGGGTACTTTTTAAATAGATTCCTTGTGAACTTATAAATTATTTCCTGTGGATGGGGATAATTTTAATTCTTCCTGTATAGTGTATACATCTACTATTTCTTTTTCGTGCCTTGTGTACTAGCGAGGTTACCACTAAGTTGTGTAAGAGTAATGTAAGTGAATATCTTTTGCCTTACCAGAAATGCAGGGGAAGCCATTCATTATTCCCATTGCATACTGAAGTAGCTGTGGGGTGTTTGATGGGTGCTCTGTATAATTTTTAGGAATTCCTCTCTTCTTTGCTGAGAGATTTTATCATTAATGAATGTTAATATACACTAATGTCATTCTTTAGGATAACTTAATAAGATCATGTGGATTTTACTGTTAATAAGATATGCTAATTTGATTAATTTTTGAATATCAAATAAGCCTGAACTGTGAAGTAAACCTTAGTTGATTATGCTATATGATTTTCCTACATATGGATGCATTCTATCTGTTGATTCATTAGAGTTTTTCCATGTTCATGAAGGACATTAATATGTATGTGCACTCTTTCTTTCTTTTTTCTTCTTTTTTGGTTTTAGTATTGCAATGTGATATTTAACTTTATCTTACTAGTTAATAAATGCTCAGATTACCAATAGGACATTATTTCTGAGAATCTCTTTGAAGGTATTTATGGAAGGCATTAACATTTGAATTGGTAGATTGAGTAAAGAAGATTGACCCTGACAAACATGGGTGGACATCTCTCAATCAATTGAGGGTATGAATAAAATGAAGAGTCAAAAGGAAGACAGATTCTCTATTCTCTCATGCTGAGACATCAGAGCTCTTGGATCTCAGACACTTGCATTGGAACTGGCTTCTCTGGATCTCCAGCTTCAGAGGCATTGGTTGGGGCATCTCAGACTCCAAATCACATGGGCCAATTAAAAAAAAAATGTCTTTATATAACTATTGATTTTGATTTTTAAAACTAATACCTCATAAAATAGATTAGTGAATATTGTGTGCTCTGTTGAATAGAAGAGGTTGTTTAGAATTGGTGACACTTTAAAATATTCTTTAGTACTTTGTAGTGAAAGAATGGAGACTAGAAATTCATTTTTTGAAAGTTTTTAAACTATGAATTCAATCTCATTGATAGTTCCAGTACTATTCAATTTATACATTTCATCTTGGGCAAGTCTGGGGAGCTTGTAGATTTGGAGGTATTGGTTTATTTTATGGCTTTCTAAATGTTCAAATTGTTGCATCTGAGGTTATTCATGTTTCTTCATTCAACTTTGAATATTTGTATATCTACAACGAGATCCTTTCACTTCTAATATATATGTTTGAATTCTCCCTATTTTCTATAAAGAGGTCTCACTAAATTTATTAATTAAAAAACCTTTTCAGAGAATCAATTTTGTATTTATTTTGTCACATTTTTGCTCTCCGTGGTATTTATTTTGGCTCCTTTTTTATTGTTTCCTTCCATAAGCTCAGTTTTTATATTTGCTCTTCAACTTATAATTTCTTCAGATGGAAACTTAAGACAGCGATTTGAGACCTTTCCTATTATCTATTACAAACATTTATCTTACATATTTCCCTGCAAGCTCAGCTGCATCTGGATCGTTTTCTTTTTATTTTAGTATTTGTGGTACTTGGGACAAAACCCAGGGCTTCACATATAGCAGGCAAGTGTCTACCATGTAATTCCACTGTGTCCATAACCCAACTTTAATATTTTACTTATCCTAAAATATTCTGAAAATGTTCTTCAGGTCTATGCTTTAATTCCTTAATTTATTGCTGAATCTATTATTGAACAAATCCATTTTAAAACATTCAGGCATAATTGTCTATATTTTCTGAGTTTCCAGTATTTTACATTTCAAAACAGCCTAATTTTTAGAAATCTTATTAAAATATTTTAATTTCACAATATTGGATATATAGATATTTATTTAAAGACTCCTTTCTATTTTCTTTGGTATTTGTTAGTATTTCTGTACTATGAAAATGTTTGTTCTTTCTGCTATATTTTTAATACTATAGAGTTCCTTATTATATATTTGATAATGCCAAATTAGAAAATTGCACTGATTTTCTCTTGATTTGTGGAAATCCTGAAGGTATATTAGAGAATGTTTTTAAACATCATGTGTTTGTGACTGTCCATATCCCAAACTAGAGGACAGTACAACTCAAATAAATTCATGATTCATGATGAGTGAGACCTTTCTGTTTATCACAACTTCAATCCTACAAACCCACTTGCAGGGACTGTCCCATTCCCCTCTTCTACTCCCAATTTTAACATCAGTTCACCCATTCTAAGTAAGATTGGAGCATTCCATTCCCCCTTCTTCTCACGATTGGAACATTCCATTCTTCTGTACTTAAGATGATGTCCTTCCAGTGAGACCTGGTTTCATGCAGAATTCTCCATATGCACAAGGATCTTATACATTGTCATTCTATGTATGTCTTATAACACCAACCCTTTTCCTCTTCTGACCATTTCTACCTGTTGTAATCTGTCTGTAGTCTCTTCTATTAAAATATTAATGCCAACAATAAAATTGTATTTTGACCACATTGCTTCAATGGTAGCTATTTTCGATCCTTGCTAGACCTTTTATACTTCACATTTCAAACCTATTTTCAAATGCAACACATACACATTTTTCTAAAGAATAAGTTTTTCTTTTATTTAGCTCTTGAGTTTAAGGAGTCTGCCATTCTCTCTTTCTTGAAACTCTCACTTTATTAAGTTTACTTGGGAGACTACAATCTCTTAGATACATTTCCACTGCTGATAACATTCTTCACACTTTGCTATCTTTCTCTACGGACCATAAATAGTGAAATGAGGATGCTGTAGACATCTTTTTCTTTTGACTTCATCTCATACAATCACATCCTTTCTTACAAAAGCATGCCATATGTTCTAGAAGGTTCTCTAGGACAACTTCTCTGAGTTTTACTCTAGGAGTTGCCCTGCATCTTTAACATTCACTTTGTAGATTTGGTAAACATTGTAAATATGACATGCCCTCAAAGGTCTTTGTAGTTTTTTTTAACACTATGCTCCAACTCAACAAATGGCATTGCTCTTTCTTTCTTAAATTCATACTTAAATAAAAACCTTGAGAGTCAGACTTAACTTCATCTTTTAAACACTGCATCATAATATATCAATAGACATGCATTCTTCCACACAAATATCTACATTTCTAGAAGTAGCCCACCTTGCCCACTCTATTAAACCACCGAATGTGAAAATCACTGCTTTTACCACTTAATTACAATAACTATGCTTTACTTTCTCTTGGTACATTTCAAGCACACTCTGTATTGTGATTCTATAGAAATGTGCACTTTTTCACATTGCTTTCATCTTTAAGACTCTTCAAGGGATTGCCAATTCCTGTTATAATTAATCAAAAAAAAAAAAGCATTGCTGAGACCCTGGATCATCTTTATCCCATAGACAACCAAGTTCATTTCATACTGGGCTTCTTTTATTCCTGTATTATTTTCTTTCTCATTTAACTATAATTTCTTCAAAGATATTTTTTCTATATAGTCTAAAGTATCCCAGGTTCCCTTAATTTGGATGAGTATTTCTTAACTTTGGCATTACTCTCAATTTGGACTGGGTAATTATTCCCACAGATACTTTCCTGACATTACAAGGCATTTAAAGGTATCATGGTGGTGTTGCTGATGATGCCTATTCTAACAGGGGTGAGGTGAAATCTTAGTGTGGTTTTAATTTGCATTTCCTATATTGCTAGAGATGGTGAGCATTTTTTCATGTGTTTTCTGGCCATTTGAATTTCTTCTTTTGAGAAAGTTCTGTTTAGTTTACTTGCCCCTTTCTTTATTGGTTCATTAGTTTTGGGAGAATTTAGTTTTTTAAGTTCCCTATATATTCTGGTTATCAGTCCTTTGTCTGATGTATAGTTGGCAAATATTTTCTCCCACTCTGTGGGTGTTCTCTTCAGTTTAGAGATCATTTCTTTTGATGAACAGAAGCTTTTTAGCTTTATGAGGTCCCATTTATCTATGCTATTTCTTAGTTGCTGTGCTGCTGGGGTTTCATTGAGAAAGTTCTTACCTATACCTACTAACTCCAGAGTATTTCCTACTCTTTCCTGTATCAACTTAAGAGTTTGGGGTCTGATATTAAGATCCTTGATCCATTTTGAGTTAATCTTGGTATAGGGTGATATACAGTTGGCGAGGATGCGGGGAAAAAGGAACCCTCTTACACTGTTGGTGGGAATGTAGACTAGTACAACCACTCTGGAAAAATATTTGGAGGTTACTTAAAAAGCTAGACATCGATCTACCATTTGATCCAGCAATACCACTCTTGAGGATATACCCAAAAGACTATGACACAGGTTACTCCAGAGGCACGTGCACACCCATGTTTATTGCGGCACTATTCACAATAGCCAAGTTATGGAAACAGCCAAGATGCCCCACCACTGACGAATGGATTAAGAACATGTGGTATCTATACACAATGGAATTTTATGCAGCCATGAAGAAGAACGAAATGTTATCATTCGCTGGTAAATGGATGGAATTGGAGAACATCATTCTGAGTGAGGTTAGCCTGGCCCAAAAGACCAAAAATCGTATGTTCTCCCTCATATGTGGACATTAGATCAAGGGCAAACACAACAAGGGGATTGGACTATGAGCACATGATAAAAGCGAGAGCACACAAGGGAGGGGTGAGGATAGGTAAGACACCTAAAAAACTAGCTAGCATTTGTTACCCTTAACGCAGAGAAACTAAAGCAGATACCTTAAAGCAACTGAGGCCAATAGGAAAAGGGGAACAGGTACTAGAGAAAAGGTTAGATCAAAAAGAATTAACCTAGAAGGTAACACACATGCACAGGAAATCAATGTGAGTCAATGCCCTGTATAGCTATCCTTATCTCAACCAGCAAAAACCCTTGTCCCTTCCTGTTATTGCTTATACTCTCTCTACAACAAAATTAGAAATAAGGGCAAAATAGTTTCTGCTGGGTATCGGGGGGGGAGAGGAAGGAGGTGGAGTGGGTGGTAAGGGAGGGGGTGGGGGCAGGGGGGAGAAATGAACCAAGCCTTGTATGCATATATGAATAATAAAAGAAAAAGAAAAAAAAATTCCATGTATGAAAGAAAAAAGAAAAAAAAAGGGTATCATGGCCTCTGTCCACTAGGTGTCAGTAGCACCTCTGCCTCCCATCCCCAGAGTGACAGAGGAGGGCTGGCTGACACTACCAATGAACTCCTGGGAAGCCAGGTCACCCTGGCTGTGGTGTTAACCACTGTCTGTATTTTAGCAGCATTTTGATTGTATGTTATTTGTCAGTTTACAAGACTGTGATGTTTATGTTTCATAAAGGTATATCCTATATTGTATTTATTCAATTTATTTTCTATGCTATAACAAGCAGAATGCCTCTCAGAGAGAAACAAATATTCTTTTAAGTTAATGAACAAAGGTAAGTACAGTTATTATCTGAGCATTAAATTGAAAGATTTATTCAAAATGTTACAAAGCAAGTGAATGCAAAACAACGTTAGTAGCATTAGTGATCAAGTTAAAGAGGAAGCTGGGCCAATCAGATGAAGAGAGCTGGAACTGCTCATTTATCCACAACTGAAGATGCTTCTGTCAAAAGACTGAATTTAACCTTAAAAAGCTAACTTTCTATGTGTTCACAGCAAGAATTGCATTCCAAACTATGTATTCATTACTTTTAAATTTAAAACATGACTAAACAGTAAAGAACCACTTTGACATTTTCATGCAGTAATATAAACAGTGCATATAATTTATATACCCAATGAAATATGATGCATTGTAATGGGTAATTATTGAGAATAATACAGAATTAGAACTAGTCATATTACCAAGGTGATCAAAAACATAGGGTATATAAAAGAATACCATTTCAACATATTGATCTATGGTGGCTAAACTAATATGTTAATATTTAATATATGTCTTTAAATGATTTCTCACTAGGCACAATTCCATTTCCTTTCTTCATTGCACCACATTTACTCAATTTACTTGTTTTTTATGTTAATAATATCTGTAGAAAGTTATCAAATGCCAAGAGTCAAGGTAAGTAGCAAGGACTATTTTCTTTGTCAAATATTAGGTGGCCATCATTCTATTTTCCAATGCTAGACTTTATATTGTTATTTTATGCATTTTACAGTGGTGTATTTTTATTCCATGAATAGAAAGACTTGTGGATAATTTCCTGTATCTGCTGCAATTAATGGAGATATATTAAAGGTCTTCAATAGCCATATTTATGTATTTATTACTCCTGAGATTTTTCTGACTGCATATAGTATATTAGAACTCACTGAATGTTTTCATCATTTTATTTCTCTTTCATTTTTTTAATAGCTGAGTTAAAAAAGATTATAGAAAAATTAAGGTTGACATTCAGACTTTGATGGATCCTGTGGTTACAAGTCTAATCCACTAACTCCAGATAACTCACCACCACAGCAAGTTGTACATTTGCCTGAGATTTAATATGAAACCTTTTTGTTGTTATGGGTTGTGATATACTATGGTTTTCCCAGGAAATTTCCAATAAAATATGTCTAGTTGTTTTGACAGTCTTTCCAGTACTAAATATATTGTGGCTTAATATTAATGAGTTATTTCCACGATTTTATGAGAAGGATTTTATAGACAAAGCCATACTACAGGTTTGAGACCATCCAATTACATTTGTGATTTATGACTTTAGATAATGACAAAGTCTCACCTATTTGTAGCTCTTTTTCCTCATTGTTTCTCTTTAATTTTAGTGATAATATACCTTGTATGCAGGAAGAACAACATTAGCAGTGGGTCTGTTAAGTGCCCTTGTCTCTCCATGAATACCTGTGACTGTGGCCTTCTTTGACCCTGTGCCTCTCTTGTAAAAATGCTGTTGGAATTTACTGGCTGGAATTCAACTGTGAGGAATTTATGGGCATCTCTGTACTTAGTTCTCATTTAAAAATACTTTTAGGAAGACATTCCTTTTCAGTCTAGGTTGGTTATTATAAATAAATTTCAAATTTGTGGACTTATAGGATACAGCTGTCAGAAGAAAGGACATTTTATGCAGAATTTATATCTCTCTCTACAGCTACGGAGTTATAAAAACAGAAAGACCCCAAACTAAGTGCATTTCTTGTACCAATCTCAACTTCATGCAGTTTATTGCTTCACTCTGAAAAAGTAATTTTGAAAAATTACATCTGACAGACTCAAGGTGGATTTTTTCTCAATTCTTTACCTTCATTAATAAATTTTGTTGTTGGATGAGATTTATTGGTCCGTGTAAGTTTGTCTGACAATACACCCTTTATAGTAGTGCCAAAATACTTTTTTAATGCTAATCTAAGAATACATACATATACATATACATATATATATATATATATATATATATATATACAGTTATTGCACATAGAATTTGATCTTTACTGTTTAGTTCTCCTTCCTTCCTCCTTCCCTTCCTGCCTTCCTTTTTTCCTTCCCTCCATCCCTCTCTGCATTCCTCCCTCCCTCCTTTTTTCCTTCCTTCCTTCCTTCCTCTCTCACTCCTTTCCTTCCTTCCTCCCTCCCTATCTTCCTCCTTTTGTCCCTTCCTTACCTCTCCCCTTCCTCCATCTATTCCTCCTTCCCTTCCTCCCTTCCTTCCTGATATACCATAATTTTATAACAACAATAGCGAATGATACAGCCATTTATTTTTCTTTAAGAGCAGTAATATTTTTGGTAATTAGAAAAAGGAGCTTTAGCATCCCGTTTCACCCACTCTGCCTTTTAGTTTATGCACTAACATAGCTAATTGCTTCTAGACAGCAGTCTATTCTTGAGTACACCATTGCATAGTAATGAGTAGGAGCCTATATTTAGCTGTAGCTGCTATACCTATACTGTCATCTTATCTGCTATTAAGCGATTGGTTAGGATTTCAGATGCAAAAATCCTTACTTATCAATAAGAAACATAAATATACTGTTTTGCAAATAAAAATAATAATGACATTTCCCAGCTCTGTTAGCACTTTCCTACAAATTATTGAGTTTTATTTTGATTTTAATATTCCTAATTTACACATTGTTATACGACCAAACAGAACTTAATCCTTCACAATAATAAACCTAACAGAAGAACAATTTTTCAAAGTATGTGGAAAGAAGTTGTAAGTGGTTCTGTTGAAGTAAACATTTTTTATATTCAAGGGTACTAATAGATTTAAAAATATTTTCTTATCTCTCACAAACAACTTGAAAGAATTTTTAAAAAGTACAATCTCACACTTTGTTACTTAGTAGTGTTCAGTGGTACGTTTATTTCTGTTGAGAAAAAGATGTCAGTTATATGAATAGTTTTATCAAATTGGTGGGATTATCAGGATAACCAGATAGTAACTTGCAAATGTATAATTTAAAAGTATAATGCGCTAAAATCCCACATGCACTTAAATTACACATAAAACCTTCACAGAGAGGTTGACGTTCAGTGTAGATATTTAAGAATAATCTTGCCAGGCACCGGTGGCTCACGCCTGTAATCCTAGTTACTCAGGAAGCAGAGCTCAGGAGAATCATGGTTTGAAGGCAGCCCAGGCAAACAGTTCTTGAGACCCCATCTCTAAAAATCCAATACAAAGCAGGGCTGATGGAGTGGCTCAAGTGGTAAAGCACCTGCCTAGCAAGCCTAGCAAAGGTGAGGACATGAGTTCAAGCTCCAGTTCCACCAAATAAAGAGAATATACTTGAGTTCTGTAACTGAAGCTGAGGGGAGAATGAGATTTCTAGATAACAGGTGAATGACATTTTGAATTTAAAGTGATTTTTAGAGGCATTCATTTTTCAAAATATTTTAGTTTTGCAACAGGACATCAAACACATTTTGAGCAAGGAAAAAATCTAATGCAACTTATAAAGACAATCATTTTTTTTATCAGCTATCTGGGTCTTATTCTCAGTTCTACAACTCTTTTATATACATGATATCTCTTAAGTATATGTCTTTTTCAAAAGTCGCTGTTTGTTCTTGCTCAAGGGTATTGATGAAAAGTACTATTTATGTACAAAGGAAAGAGCCAGGATCATATGAAATATATTTTTCATGAACTACAAAAGATAGGCCAGAGGAAGCAGTTTAACCACTTAAAAATAGAATGATTCTTCTCTCTATCGTTGAGTTATAGGAAAAGTTTCTCTGTAGATTCTATGTAGAATAGGAAGAAATAATAGGACTGGGGAGTACCTTCAGAGTCTCTCTTCTGTAGAAGTTCATCTATGAAAATAATCTAACGAAAATTAAATCCAATTGTAACATTCGTTGATAATGACACAGTGCATTTCCAAAGGCATTTGCGTAGCACAGTCAATTTGAATTCTAGCATCAACAGAATGTTGGTAGCTCCATTATACCAAAACTCCACTGCAAATTATCCTGCTCACAGTCTCCTCTTCTGAGGGTCACTGGATTTTGTATTTATTTGTATCATGTTCTCCCACTCTATTAAAGAATCAATGGAAAGAAAAATAAAACTGAGTATATGCAAAATACCTATTATACTTAATGCACAGAATAATACAGCAACCAAATGTAGTAGCATTTTATTGACATTTTGATTTAATTTATACTGTAATTGTATACTTGTACATTTATGCATATTCATTTTCAAACTTGTAATCTACATGTTGTCTACTATCAATAGGAATGGGATATAGATGAATAAATGCAAATATATACTTCATTGTGATAATGGAGCTTGAATTCAGGGCCTTGTGCTTTTAGGTGCTCTACTATTTGAGCCATACCTTCAGTCCTTTTTTACTTTAGCTATTTTTGGAATAATGTTCTGCAGCTCTGCCCTGGCCTGCCTGGACCACAATCCTTCTATTTATGCTTCCTGTGTAGCTGAGTTGTCACCACCACATCCAGCTTTTTATTGATGGAGATGGGGTCTCTGTGAATTTTTTGCCTGTGCTTTACCTTAAATTGAGAACCTCCCCTTCTCCATCTCTTGAGTGACTATTTTTTTATTATTATTTTATTATTCATATGTGCATACAAGGCCTGGGTCATTTCTCCCCCCTGTCCCCACCCCCTCCCTTACCACCCACTCCGCCCCCTCCCTCTCCCCCCCACCCCCTCAATACCCAGCAGAAACGATTTTGCCCTTATTTCTAATTTTGTTGTAGAGAGAGTATAAGCAATAACAGGAAGGGACAAGGGTTTTTGCTGGTTGAGATAAGGATAGCTATACAGGGCATTGACTCACATTAATTTCCTGGGCGTGTGTGTTACCTTCTAGGTTAATTCTTTTTGATCTCACCTTTTCTCTTGTTCCTGGTCCCCTTTTCCTTTTGGCCTCAGTTGCTTTTAAGGTATCTGCTTTAGTTTCTCTGCGTTAAGGGTAACAAATGCTAGCTAGTTTTTTAGGTGTCTTACCTATCCTCATCCCTCCCTTGTGTGCTCTCGCTTTTATCATGTGCTCAAAGTCCAATCCCATTGTTGTATTTGCCCTTGATCTAATGTCCACATATGAGGGAGTACATACGATTTTTGGTCTTTTGGGCCAGGATAACCTCACTCAGAATGATGTTCTCCAATTCCATCCATTTACCAGTGAATGATAACATTTCATTCTTCTTCATGGCTGCATAGAATTCCACTGTGTATTGATACTACATGTTCTTAATCCATTCGTCAGTGGTGGGGCATCTTGGCTGTTTCCATAACTTGGCTATTGTGAATAGTGCCGCAATAAACATGGGTGTGCACGTGCCTCTGGAGTAACCTGTATCACAGTCTTTTGGATATATCCCCAAGAGTGGTATTGCTGGATCAAATGGTAGATCAATGACTAGCTTTTTAAGTAGCCTCCAAATTTTTTTCCAGAGTGGTTGTACTAGTTCATATTCCCACCAGCAGTGTAAGAGGGTTCCTTTTTCCCCACATCCTCGCCAACACCTGTTGGTGGTGGTGTTGCTAATGATGGCTATTCTAACAGGGGTGAGGTGGAATCTTAGTGTGGTTTTAATTTGCATTTCCTTTATTGCTAGAGATGGTGAGCATTTTTTCATGTGTTTTTTGGCCATTTGAATTTCTTCTTTTGAGAAAGTTCTGTTTAGTTCACTTGCCCATTTCTTTATTGGTTCATTAGTTTTGGGAGAATTTAGTTTTTTAAGTTCCCTATATATTCTGGTTATCAGTCCTTTGTCTGATGTATAGCTGGCAAATATTTTCTCCCACTCTGTGAGTGGTCTCTTCAGTTTAGAGACCACTTCTTTTGTTGAGCAGAAGCTTTTTAGCTTTATGAGGTCCCATTTATCTATGCTATCTCTTAGTTGCTGTGCTGCTGGGGTTTCGTTTAGAAAGTTATTACCAATACCTACTAACTCCAGAGTAGTTCCTACTCTTTCCTGTATCAACTTTAGAGTTTGGGGTCTGATATTAAGATCCTTGATCCATTTTGAGTTAATCTTGGTATAGGGTGATATACAAGGATCTAGTTTCAGTTTTTTGCAGACTGCTAACCAGTTTTCCCAGCAGTTTTTGTTGAAGAGGCTGCAATTTCTCCATTGTATATTTTTAGCTCCTTTGTCAAAGACAAGTTGGTTATAGTTGTGTGGCTTCATATCTGGATCCTCTATTCTGTCCCACTGGTCTTCATGTCTGTTTTTGTACCAGTACCATGCTATTTTTATCGTTATTGCTTTGTAATATAGTTTGAAGTCAGGTATTGTGATACCTCCAGCATTGTTCTTTTGACTGAGTATTGCCTTGGCTATTCGTGGCCTCTTGTGTTTCCATATAAATTTCACAGTAGATTTTTCGATGTCTTTAATGAATGTCATTGGAATTTCGATGGGAATTGCATTAAACATGTAGATTACTTTTGGGAGTATCGACACTTTTACTATGTTGATTCTACCAATCCATGAGCATGGGAGATCTCTCCACTTTCTATAGTCCTCCTCAATCTCCTTCTTCAGAAGTTTATAGTTTTCCTTGTAGAGGTCTTTCACATCTTTTGTTAGGTTTACACCTAGGTATTTGGTTTTTTTTGAGGCTATTGTAAATGGAATTGTTTTCATACATTCTTTTCCAGTTTGCTCATTATTAGTGCATAGAAATGCTAATGATTTTTCTATGTTGATTTTATATCCTGCTACCTTGCTATAGCTATTGATTATGTCTAGAAACTTCTGAGTAGAGGTTTTTGGGTCTTTAAGGTATAGGAACATTTGAGTGACTATTTTTTAATGAAGGCTTAAAGGTTAAAATAAAAAAGCTTATTATCTATGGTGACAAATTAATAAAGTAAATGACTCGTGAAATAAATATGATTTATTTCTTTGCTTTCTTTGTAACAGTATTTAAAAAATGGTAAAGTCTACATAATATTTTTTGAAAGGACATGACACATTTTGAAGAGAACAAATTTTACTTTTAGCAATGAATTTCAGAAAGGATTTATCACATACTTCCTTACAAAAAGGACACTGTGACACAGTGCTTTTAACATCCAGGTAAAAAAAAGTGTGGATATTGTCAGATTGATTCTAAAATTATGTGAAAAGGAAATGACTTTAGATTAGTCAAAGCCATAGTGAAGATGGTGAACAAAGTTAAAGGGCTTGGTCTACTTGGTATAGGTAATTATTACAGGGGTCTAGAAATCACATCTCATGGGGTCATCAAACGAGTGGCTCACAGATCAGTGGAGCAGAGCAAACAACCTGTAGATATACAAGCTTAATCAACAGCGTTTTGACAATAGCACAAGGGGACTTTAATTAAAGGAGAGTCTTTTGAATAAATTGTGCTAGAAAAATTGGATGTCTACATGCAAAATAATAAACCTGGACACAAATTTCAAACCTTTCACAAAAAGTTACTTGAAATGGATCTATACTTGAATAGAATATGCACTTAGAGGTGACATAACTTCTAGAGGAAAGCAGAAAAAATTGTACATGACCCTGGGATATGCAACCTTAAATACCACACGGCATTTAGCATGAAAGCAGAAAGCTGATCATTTGGAAGCTGTTAACAGGAAAAACTTCAGCTCTCTGAAAGTCTCTGTTAAGAGAATAAAAGGGTAAGTTAGAAATTAACATAGCACCAAGGCACATATCTGATAAAATACAGAAATACAGATGAAATACTTAAAACTTTAACAGTAAAAACAAGCAATAGCATTTAAAAATAGGCAAAATAATCTGAGCAGACATTTAACCAGAAAAGACATGCAGGTTATAGAGAAACATAGGAAAAGATGTTCAAAGTTATTTGTCATCAATAGAAGTCAAATTGGAGCACGGGAATACCTAAGTTCCCTGAACTGGCAATACCAATCACTAGCGAGGTATAGGGTTGTATTACAAATGGGAATGTGAAATGCTATGGGAACTTTAGAAGGGAGCTTGACAGTTTCATACCAAGCAAAACAGAGTCTTAATGTGCAATACAGAAATCATGGAATTATGAGTTTACCCAAATGATTTGAGAAAGCAGATATATTAAAACCTGTGTTTATATGTTTATAGTAGCTTTATCAAATTGACAAAAGTGGAAAAGCAGTCTAGATGTCTTCAATAAGTAAATGAATAATCAGATTTTGGTAAATTCATAAAAAGCAATGCTATTCAACAATGCATATATAAAGGAGCTGCCAAACCATATATAGAGATGGGACTCTTAAAATGTTATTGTTAAGTGAAAGAAGCCCATCTGAATGGCTGCACAATTCCATAATTCAATTTATATGACCTGGAAAAAGCAGCATTTCTGAAAACTTTGCCATTTAAACAAATCAATGGGTGCCAAGATTTCACAAATCATGGAGAAGAGTGTGGGTAGGTAAAACACACTGGGGTAGAAGTATTCTATAGGACCCCATGAGGAGAAATAAGTGGAATTCTGCATTTGTCAAACCAAATAGAGCTTTATAGAAAAAAGAATAAGCCTTGATGTATGTAATAATACAGAAAAAATTAGGAGGTTGGAGAATTGTAGGATAGAATGCAGAATGTGACTCAACAACCTTAGTGCATGACACATGTGCAGAATGACCTC
Source organism: Castor canadensis (assembly GCF_047511655.1). Classification (NCBI taxonomy): domain Eukaryota; kingdom Metazoa; phylum Chordata; class Mammalia; order Rodentia; family Castoridae; genus Castor; species Castor canadensis. The sequence continues at coordinate 6,552,368 of NC_133389.1, forward strand.
ACTGCAGGAAGTAGGAGAGAACAGTGCTCACCTAAGTGGCCTTGGAAATGAGCAAAAAAATCTGTAAGATCCAATGCAGAAGAAATCTTACTTGAGTTCTGTACTACAATTTGTAAACTTGTTTCTCATTGTGTGTGGGTGACACTTCTGATATTTCTATACACATGTGCTAGAATTGAACAATGAAATAAATGGGGGTAGGTGGTGGTAGCCAGGTTTCATACAGTTGGAATGAATGATAACAGGTAAGCAACAGAAAGAGGCCAAGTTCATCCCCATGGTAACCAGTAATAGATGCAACTTCAGTATGAGCAATGCTTAATTTAGTATGGTTACATCTAAAAGTTTAGACACGTGAACAATCATAGCTTTGCGTACCCACTCATATTTCTTGGTCTTTCACTTATGAGGGACGAGAGGCAATGATATTACAATGTCAGTGAGCAGGCATAGCATACATTTTGCTTACTATGAATATTCTTTATTGTAAAGAACCTTATTTGGAAAAATGATTGATTATAGGATCATTACAAGAAATATTCTAGTTGATTGTGATTTCTTACACTGCTCAAAATACAAGATGCGTGAACAAAAAATAAAAGTGATGGAGAAATGTTGAAACAGTTGAGAGTAACTAAAACTGTTCCCTGAAAAAATCTTGAAGAAAAATATAAAGTGCACTGTATTATAATTCAAAGCATGAAAGTGGTATCCAGGAGTCCACACGGATATTCCATGTAGAGTAATTTCAAGAAAGTAACATAGATTACCCTCCCTGAAGGTGTGGCGTATGTCTCCACACTCTTGAAGCACGAGATACCCATGAAGATGTCCTTCTAAAGGGCAGAGTATGGGATGCTGGGAAAAGTAACTTTGCTGTTTCAAAACTGATGGGCAGGCTTGACATGGCGGCTCACACCTCCACTCCTATCTATTTGGAAGGTAGAGATTGGAAGGATCACAGTTTGAGGTCAGCCTGAGAAAAATGTTAGTGAGATCCCATCCCACCAAACAGGCTGTTCATGGGGTGTATGCCTGTGTTCCCAGCTACATAAGACGCATAGGTAGGAGGATCAGAATACAAGTCTCAAGTATGAAGCCCTGGGTTCAAACCCCAGTAGTACCAACCTTCCCCCTACCAATAAACCAAAACTTGACAATTCCTGCTTCAGCAGGTGACTCTCACCTGCGATGCCATGCAGATCACGTGTACCCTGGATGTAGTGCACTGAGGATGACAATCTTCCTCTGTCATCTCACCTCAATACCCACAATATGAAAAACATCCAATACAAGACAGACGAGAGATATTCTTCAAGATATCTGTCCAGTACTTTTCAAAACTCATTATTTTCCAAAACATTCTCTTCCAGCAAAAAAATAATTTTGTGAGGAAATATGTATGCTAATCAGCTAGATTAGTTTTTCACTGAGTGTAAATCCTTCAACATATCATGTTGTACACAATAAATACAGATAATTTTATCTATCAATTCGAAAATAATATAATTCTTAAATTTATTAAAAGACAAGAAAAATCCAGAAACATTCACAGTCAAAAGAAGTCTGAAGAGATAGGAAAACTAAAAATGTGACATCTATAATGGAACACTGAAACAAGAAATAAACAAACAAAAAACCCATTATGTACAAATGAAGAAAACCTGAAAAAACAACAAGGGCTTTAGTTGATGATAATCAATGAATACTGATTCATTTATTTAACAAAAGTATTGAACTAATGAAAGATGGTAATGGTGAGACAATATGTATAAGAAGTTGAGTATTTCTTTAACTTTTCTAACTATATGCCTGACTGGTGGAGTAACTCAAGTAGGATGAGCAGCTGCCTAGCAAGCGTGAGGCCCTGAATTTAAGTCCAAGTACTGCCAAAAATATATGCGATTCTAAATATAAACTTTATTCTATGTAAATTTTATTGGAAAGTGAGATTGTATAGAATAAGAAAATGGTTAGTTTTTGTAATGGAATTAACTGATTTTAGGGATGTTAGTTTTGTAAGAACTCAATGTCAGGAAACAGTATGAAGTTGATGTTAAAATTAAGAAAAAATCTCAGTTGGTCTTCCACCTTAAGCAGGGGCTGGGTTATGCATGGAAAAGTGTAAAAAAGTGTGAAAAACAGCTCTTTCATTTTTAAAGAGTTTGAAAACCAACAAAATATGCAGGATTTGTGGATCCTCCACCTGAACACTTGGTTTCACTTTTCTTGTGTTGCTGATAGCAGGTCTGCCATAAAGAGAGGATGGAAGGTTCAGGGGAGTTAAATGTAGAAATCCATATAACTGAATGCGATGAATTCATGAGGAACATATGGTATAAAGTGACAACATTCAAAAACTGCTAACAACAAAGACATCTTGATTACAAGGAAGAGGAAGTGCACTTTGAAGTTTAGAAATGTGAGTTTAGTAGATACCAAAAGAACCATTTAGGCAAACACTCAACTTTGGGAGTTAGTTCTCCTAGCGATGCGGTAGACATACATAGATCTAAAACTGTGTTAATGACATTCAAGTTAAAGCTCCACAATGACTCATAAAACTTTTCTTTTTTTCCTGGAAAAAATCAGAGGCTAGGTTGGTCATATCGCTCCCACTCTATATGGAGTCCCTTAGGATCAAGGCTTCTTGTAATGGGACATGTGTGCTGTCCAAGGAGAGCTTATGGAAAGAGAAGTATGCCAATATGGCCTTTTGTGGAGTTTCTCCAACCATGATGGCTGAGAAAACTATGCTACTCCTTCACTGTGACTCATTGTTTTCAGTTATGCCGAGTTTAATTGTTGAATTTTTTATGTCTTTGTTATGTTATTTAATATTGTAATTAAATTTGGATTCTTTTATTAATAAAATTCTCTGTTTTCTGTCACTTTTCTTGTTTGATAAAGTAGAGCAGAGCAATCTATTGTCTTTATTCTGTCTTGATTCCTTTACTTTTGTGTGTTTTCTTTTGTACATGTTAACTCTGCAAATATTTAATTATTCTTAAGAATTACTCTTAATTATTTTCTGTGAATGTTTGCAGGGATTATTTATTTATAAGTAGTATATAAAATGGTGTAGTTATATTGGGAAACTGATTGACACTGCCTCCAAAAGTGAAAGTAAGTGACCAAACAATTCCACCACTAGATATCAGAAACAAGGTAATTTAAAATATATGTCCACATAAAAATTGCACAGGTATGCTTTTAGTAGTAGTATTCACAATGCCCTAAGAAAGGTTTATTTGTCCACCCACTGATGAATGACTAAATGAAATGGCTAATCCATAAAACAAAACAGTATTTAGTCACAAAGTGAAGTTTAATAATGAAACAATATAAGCATGAAAAAGCTTTGGAAATACATTGAGTAAAGTAAGGCAGACAGAAAAGGCTATTCTATTGTGTTATTTCTTTTATATGAGTTGTGTAGTATAGACAAATGTTTAGATATAAAAAATAGCTAGTTGTCTGCAGTTGGGGGCAGGGTATAGAGAATGGCAGGATTGGTTGGGATGTGAAGACTAAAGGCATTCCTATAGTGTATGGGATTTCTTTCTGGGTGATGAAATGTTCTAGGGTTAATTGTGGTGGTGGTTGGCCAACTCAGTGATTTTACTAATTGTCACTGAATTATACACATTAAATAGACAAATTATGTGGAATGGATTATATCTCATTAAAGCTGTTGAAGGTAATTATTTAAAGAAAATCTCTGGAAACATGTGAAGAAAAAGGACAAGAAGAGTACTGCCATTTTATAAGGAAGTAGATAGTGGATAAACTAGAAAATTAACAGCTTTCTAAGAAAGAACAATGATACTTTCACCAAGTTCTTTTCTATGTATTTACTTCATTCTTTAACAAATGGGCTATCTTTGCTTCCCTTTGCATCAAACATGGCTTGCTGATCTTTTGCATTTCAATGTAGTTCAAGTGTTCACAGAGAACAACCACCATCATTTCAAATTAATCCCAATTTCCTGCACGATTGAAACTAACTATAACAGTAAAGAGTTTGTTTCTGTCAATTCAATATTAGACAAGGGATGAGCTTATAAATTACATTGCATACTTTGGCCTGTGGGAGTGACATTCCTCGATAGGGGAGGATGATATGACAGATCCATTGGAGAGCATGACTTCTGTATTCATAACTGTGTGTTTGATAGTAGGTGGGGAAATTTATGTTGGGTTTTGAGGAGCAAATGTCTGAGCAGTAGCTTTTGGACTCATAACTATGTTACTGATGCAAGTTACTTGGTTAGCAAATTTAACTCTGTAGGATTCAATACAATATCATTAAAGATCACCCTAATAATGTGATTGGAATTCATTGCTCCATGAAAGTTATTTCATCATAATATTCTGGATGTTTCCATCCTGTGATTGGGTTGACAGGTGATTTAGGGTCCACAATTTCTTTTAGAGTTGTTTGAATTAATAACCAAGTATGGATATATATCCATGGTTACAATGCCACACCTTCTATTAAAATATAATAGATTTCCTAGCAGTTTCAGTTAGGAAAAATTATTTTAAATATTCTGGATTGATAGTGTTGTGAACAAGCATTGTGGAATACATGGTGAACATTAGGTTGGAAAAGCACTGTCAACAAATATCAGAAATTTAAAGCACCTCTGTCAGGAAAACCAGTGGAATGAGAGATTCATTTTATTATTATTATTAAATTTCCTTGCTTAAACTGATATATAAATTGTACACCTTAGATTCTTATTGAGGTTAAGAGTGGTCAACAACACAAGGAAAAGAGATAGGGGAACACTTGGTGCATGATAAAAAGTAATATGGAACTGACCCCCAAGTGTTGAAAGGAGAGAGAGGGACAGAGAGAGAGAGAGAGAGATGGAGAAACAGACACAGAGACAGCACAGAAACGGCATTCTACAGGTGAACTATACCTTACTGCATACAGTTTCTCTCTTAGGAGAAATTTGTGGTACCAGATGTGGTATGTGGATGGTTAATTATATTAATTTTCATTTAGTAATCTGGAATATATCTGCCTTCCGAATATATAAGCAATATAAGGAAAAGAGGAGGTTTAAGTCAAATTCTCATTTTATGAAAAATTTACAAATAGATTCTAAACTTATAAAATAGTTACTATAATGCTGAGGCGACAAAATAATTAAAAAAAATTTGTAACCAAGTGTGAGAGTAGAGGCCTGTAATCTTAGCTCTAGAGAGGTTAAATCAATGGGATCATGAATATGAGGCCAGCCAATTTCAGGGCAAGACCCCATCTCAAAATCATATTACATATCATATGAAATATATTATATATATTAATTATAGTTTTACACATTACATATATAATTACATGTGTATACATATATATAGTTCTAAATTTTACTGTATGGAAAGGAAGTAAAATTCAGACAATGTAGGATCATTCTTGTCATTTAATATATTTTCAAGGAAATGTTAACCCTAAAACAAATAAGAGGTAGCAAGTTTTATTTTATTTTGTCTTCTTAAGGTTGAAAAATGTAACAGGTGTGTATATAAGAAATTACACTATGGGAATCAATGAGTGAGAGGACAGGATGAGAAAACAGAAAAAAAGTGGTAGCACAGAGGATTCTTTTGTAGGTTGTAATAAGTTTTCTGTGAGATAAATGGGACTGGTGATTCCCTCATATCCAGAGACTTTAAGTTTTGAAACATAAAAAGGATGGGTGATAAAAGAAGTGCACCTAAGAATTCTATGAAATATTAAATACAGTTACAAATTTGAAGGAAACCATTAGTAATCCCATAATTTGTTGGTCACCAGAATTACTGTACGGGGAAAAGTAACTCCAGAGGTGTTGTTGCATGTAGTAGAATTGGAAACCCATTCCCAAAATCATGGACATTTATCCTGTTTTCTCCCCACAAAATGTTATTTATATTTTTATGTTTTACATTTACATTGGCAATTTTGTTAATTACTTTTATTTGTTGTTTCTGCATTCCACTTGAAGAGATAAAAATTTATCCACTTAGCCCATTATATCCAGAACCATTTAGGAAAAGCATCTCTCCACTAGTCAGCTGCCAAGACGCCTGGGGTCAAAATCAGATATTTACTTTTGGCCTTCTTGTTCTGTTCCTTGCCCTTTCTGATTATCCTCACATTAGTGCCAAATGCTTAGAATTACCACAGTAATATCATGCTAAGTTCTAAAATAATGCAAGTTTTTTGGATTTGTTCTCTTATTTCAATTAACTGGCTTTCGACTATTTCATATAACACATCAATTTCACAGTGAGATGGTTAATTTCTAGAATCTCTTTGTATTTTAATTGGAAGTGTATCAAGTCAATCAATTTTGAGAACTTTCTGTTTAAATTACATAGCATTTTGAATGAATTAAGTGGTCACTCAAGCAATAAGTGGATGAACCTGTAGACCCATCATTGAGTGAAGTCAGCCAGACAAAGAAGTGAGCTTTATTTGTAGGAAATCCAGTGCAAAAGGAGGCCAATCCTTTGGTTGAGAGGTCAGAAGGGCAGTTACTTTTGGAAATGGGCAAGAAAGTTAAGTGGATGAGCTCATTTCATTTAGCCACACAATTACATTTAGACATTTTCTGTATGTGTAGTAAGCTTTCAGAAATAATAATATAAAATAATTGGTGATAGACACTAAAATATGAACTGCACATATGACAAATATTAGTTAATGTAAATTTGAAGAGTGTGACTATGTAATAATTAACTGTATCTGTGATTGTGTATAGGATGGTTAGTATATCATAGCAATATACTCTGATGGATGGAATTTCAAGTGTGTGTATTTTGTCATTAGTAGAGGAGAAAGTCAAGAGTTTATATTCTCAATTTTGAAAACATATGCTGATCATTGAAAAATGAGAATATAAAAGCAAAATAATCCAAATACACATTTTAAAAATAACTAGTTTCTGGGTCCTGGGATAAGAGGTGTCTCACAGGCCAAGTTGTGATGTTAAATAATTGCTTCTCATGATCTTCTGAAATGGTTCTGGTAAAAGGCCTTTCATTATGAAACTACATAAGGGCAAGGTCAGGTCAGATAAGGCACGGTCTGTGAGTGGGATTTTCCAGGAACGTCATCTAATGACAGTTGGCTAGCCATGGGGCTTTGTAAAACACCACGCCTGTTCTGCCCTTGCTGAAGAGCTGTATAGCTATCCTTATCTTAACCAGCAAAAACCCTTGTTTGTTCCTTCCTATTATGGCTTATACTCTCTCTACAACAAAATTAGAAATAAGGGCAAAATAGTTTCTGCTGGGTATTGAGGGGGTGGGGGGTAGAGGGAGGGGGTGGAGTGGGTGGTAAGGGAGGGGGTGGGGGCAGGGGGGAGAAATGACCCAGGCCTTGTATGCACATATGAATAATAAAAGAAAATAAATAAATAAATAAATAAATAAAGAGCTGTCGATTTGGAGACTGAATTCTCAGTGCTAACCCTGAGTGGAAGACTGATGGAATCAGACAAGTCCAACTGCCACAGAGCTCCTTGTTCTTAGCAAGATTGGGTCATTTTTTCCTTAAGGAAAAGATCCCGGATTTTTGCAAGTATTTGCTAAACATTTTACCAACCTTTGGTTCATTTTCAGAATTCTGAATACACAGGTTTTGTGCAGTTTTCCTAGTGTTTGCTACTTTTGTGTTGAAGAATATTTTTTGTAGATGTTACTTCTCTAGTCCTGTGAATAGTACTTACTACATCTGCATTAAAGGCTCCTTGTTTGTGATTATTTAATGAAATATATTTGTACATGTAAATTTTGAAAATAATAGTAACTAAAAACATTGCCAAACAACTTTGGGTGAAGTAGAAAATATTGTTAACCTGTTCTTGAAGGTTTTGTATTTATAATTAAGATGGAAAAAAAATCTCAGGATTTTCTCTGTGTGGAGTATTGAAATCAATTTCACAAAGAAAATCATTAAAAACATGCCATATGCTATGAGTTACTAAAAATTATCTGAAGCTCTGAGACCATATATGACAAATGCAGTGGAGAGTGATGGTAGTAAAACATTAAGATATTTCTGTATTCTTGGCAGTCATCTTGTTTTGCCTCAGTTTTGGAGCCTCTTGGACATCCCTGAGCAGTGGAGGAAATGATTTTTGCATGTTACAAACACACTTGAGTAATGTAGATTCCAAACCTAGAAATGAGTTTATATTCCCAGGAGTCTGAGTTCCATTTACAGTTGGCAAAAATGTACATTTCTAAAAAACAAAAGGCACTGTGGGAAAAGCAAAGTCCTATTACCTGAGCTGCTGAAGAATGTGATAACTGTTCTTTTGAAAGGTCTTAAGCCTACATAAACTACCTACTCCACAGCTCAGCTTCACCAAGAGTGTTAGGGACAGGAAAACACAGGGAACCGGAGGACAGCAGGAAACTTAGCACTGTCTGCACATTGAAATTCGAACAAGAAGGAAGGAAGATGGGACCCAAGATTTAACATTTTGCTTTTACAAGGGCTAATCCCCAGTTTGAAATCACCTTCTAGTTTATTTAAAAGTTCTAAATCATCCTTTCTGCGCTGCGTTTACTGGCAAATTTAGGTAACAGGCACAATTTCTAAGCTAAGCAATAGACCTATATAAAAACAGTGTTTTAAGTTTGAAGACTGCAATTGTGCACTTAGTCTTCTGCTTTAGGCAATTGTCAGCTGTTATGAAGAAAGTCCAGGCTGAAGATGTTAGGATGGTCATATCATAACAGAGTGGAATTCACAAGACTAGCTCCTTGTAGAATAATAGCATTTGTGAGTGCTAACCAGCTAACACAGTGGCTAGGCTAAGACATTCCAATTAAAATATATAAGAGAAACATGTCATAAACTCTACATAACTGCCCTTACAGTTGATATCTACTGGGGTTAGTTAATATCGTCCAGACAATTGTTTACACCCGTTATCTATTCTTAATCATTAAAGATAATATTGCACCTTAAAAACATTTTATAAACATTTTTTACTGGTATACCCATTATCTTAGCTGTGCATTATAGATTATGTATCCTTTGATTGCCAAATGTTTTGCTTAAGAACATAAGAATTAGAAGCATTGGAGAATCCCCGTAATACCCAGGATGACTCTCTTTTATCTAATATTTTTATTAGCATGTAATAGTTGTACAGGAGGATTCTTTGTGACATCCTCAAATATGCTTACAATGTACCTTGGTTAGGTTCATCCCACCATCATTCTCCCTCATCACCCACCCCCTGCTACTTAAAATGATTTCAACAGGTTTCATTATTCTATTTCATTTAAGTATATAGAGCACAATGACCATATTCATCCTCATCTTTATGTGTAAGTGCTTTTAAAAGGAACAAAACAGAACTCATTGTTATTTTTCACTTTAAATGATTTCTAAATGTATAGAAATGTAAAAGTAGGTATAAAGTGCTTGTTCTTAAAACTTCTGATATTTATAGATAATATTTGACATGATTTTCAAGGATTTTTTTAACCTCATATTCCTCTCTGCCTCCTTAGATTGGCAACCTCACCTACAGTTGATAGTCACAGGTGATTTCATGCAGAAAATGTCCCAGAGCTAAATTCTCTGGGAAGATAGTAACTGCACAGAGGAGAGACACTTTCACAATAGAGCAAGTGTCCCCTGATGAGGAATGCAAGAGAAAATGGGCAATTGATGGGCCCTTTGGAGATTCTTGTTCAACATCTTGAAAACTCTCCAGGTATAGAGAATGACCACATAAAGGAAGACTTCCTCTAAGAAAATGAGACCAAATGTGCAGATCACATCTTGGAAGAAAAATTACTTTTCCCCAAGCATCATCTAGATGCAATCCCAGCCTTCAGACCTGCACAAAGCACTGTGTCAGCCACACCAAGCCTTGCATGTAGTCCATAAATGTTCACAGAAGCCGTGTTTGCAACCCCTGTCTGGAAGCAGTCCAGTGTCCACCAATAAGTGAAGGGCTAAACACAGTGAGGCATATTTATACAACAAAATACTACTCAGTAATAAGGAGGGATCACTATGGATTCACACTCCATGAGTGAATATCACAATAGTAGTAAGCTCCACGTAAAAAAAACATGGATAGCATTGTTCTTGTAATGCTGTGTCTGCTGCAAATTTTATATTATTCACATGAAGTTGTCACTGAGAACTGCACTAAATGCAGTTCTCTTGTTTTAATTTAGTTAAAAAGTTTTTAAAGTAGAATTAGCTGCTCCAATGTGATCATAAAAACTCAAGTTCAACTATAAGGGCATCTGTACTTAGCACAGATTTAGGGGTCAGTACTGAGATATTTGGTGTCATTCCCATGATTCAGAATATGCTTAATCAGTTTTAGATTATAATTGAAACACTATAAAAGTTACAAAATAATTCTCAGAGTGAACTTCTAAAAGAGCAATAATACATTCTTGAATTGGTATTACATGGGGTGAGTATGCGTCTGGTCATAAATGCATGGAGTAAAATCTAAATTCAAAAAAAGTAACTGTAAGAAATTGAGCACATGATAAAAGCGAGAGCACACAAGGGAGGGGTGAGGATAGGTAAGACACCTAAAAAATTAGCTAGCATTTGTTGACCTTAACACAGAGAAACTAAAGCAGATACCTTAAAAGCAACTGAGGCCAATAGGAGAAGGGGACCAGGAACTAGAGAAAAGGTGAGATCAAAAAGAATTAACTTAGAAGGTAACACACACACACAGGAAATTAATGTGAGTCAATGCCCTGTATAGCTGTCCTTATCTCAACCAGCAAAAACCCTTGTTCCTTCCTATTATTGCTTATACTCTCTCTACAACAAAATTAGAAATAAGGGCAAAATAGTTTCTGCTGGGTATTGAGGGGGTAGGGGGGAGAGGGAGGGGGCGGAGTGGGTGGTAAGGGAGGGGGTGGGGGTGGGGGGAGAAATAACCCAAGCCTTGTATGCACATATGAATAATAATAAAAAAAAGTTAAAAAAAAAGAAATTGAGGAAAATATTTAAGTTTTTTCAGAAATGTTATCTGTCAATGAATATGGTATTATCTACTTCATGGATTTTATGTGAATTATATCAAGCAGCTTATATCACATCTTAGTACCTGATACACAGCAAATGGTCAATAAGCATTTATACTTGCTTCCTGTCATTTCTAAGATAAACATTATACTTGCCTGAATATGAGTCTTCAAGTTTTGTATTTAGTGTGTTTTAGAGATGTGCAGTTTTTAGTTTCAAATTTAATGACATACAGATTAATCCTGTAGATTATTTCTTTGTAATTTGTTATATATGTATTAAATGAACACCATAGTTTTGCAGAATTGGTTATGTGGTACTATGGCTCACCTAAAATTAGGGCTCCTTTTGGTGGTATCTTATTTTATATTTCACACTTTAAAAAATAGTTGAGAATAGAATTTAACTTCAAAATTCAAAATTAGAATTTTTGGGATGAATTTTGGTCCTTAAATTATATACAGGCTTATCTCTTCTTGTTCTGGGACATTTATGATATTTCTGGAAGATGTCATATTTTTTCTGATTTCATTTCATACAAACTATATTTTGTATTCAGAAAAAACAGATATTTTTATCAAATGGAATGTTCTTTGCAGTTGTCTTGAATAAAATTAATTGAAAAACATTTTATGTTTTATATGAGAAAAGCTGTCATGCACAGTTCCTCAAAAACTGACTTATTTCTGTCATTTGATCCCTGGAATTTTGTCCTTGAAAGACTGAACCATGGAATGGATACTAAACATGATACTGAACCAGAGAGGAGAGAAACAGACTGCTGGTAGAGGCTGCTTCTCATTGGTTGATGAGGCAGAATGAGGCAACGTTGAATGAATGAGTATCTGAAATGTCTTGTAATTTGGTGTCATATTTGGAAGTTTAGTGTCTAATTGCTTGATAGTATTGATATAAAAGAATGTATGAAAATATCTGCCTCCAAATTTCCTCAATGAAAAAATGATTGCATTGAAATGAATTTGGTGAAATAGCACTAAAAAGATCCTGGAGATAACAAATCCATTCAGGCTGTTAAGAAACGTGAAAGTTCTATTGTTTAGAAACTGTGTAGAAGAGAGACACCCTAATCAGAATCTTCGTGAAGTGCCTCTCTTGTGCCCTAGGCAATGGCACATTGCTGATTTGGTTATAGGAATGATTAATCTGCACTTTCAATCTTCGACAGAAACTGTGGTTATCTTCTCAGAGATATGAACATGCAAGCTAGCTTTAGGACACAATTTACTTTCTACTTATGGTAGTATTTTTTAGTGCCAAGTGTGAAATAAAATGAGGGATAATTAGTCAAATTACTGCTAGAATTTCTCAGTAACCACATGCCACTTGTACAATTCATTCAGCCACTCCAGGCTTCTTTTTCTTATCCCTTGGCTGTGTGAAATAAATGATATCTACAATCCCTTGTAAGTCAATGAAATGTAAGTTATATTTTGTCATTATTCCAGGTTCTCCAAACATTATACACTGAGATGGAATTAGACTTGTAAGAAATACCCATCTTGGATGCAGTGCTATTAGGTGAGGTCGAAAGGAACCTGGAGGAGGCTGTGACACCTGTCAGACTGGTTTGCTGTTCTAACCTGTATGTAGTAATGTAGGAATACAGATTCAGATGCATTTCTAGTGAAGTCTTGGCAAGGCCAGTGGACCATCCACGAATCACGGTTCCCTGACTGAGGAATCCTGTCTCCCAGGGAGTGTTTGCCTTAGTGTTCCCGACAGGCTCTTCACTGACATGAGCCTTGGTTTCAAAGTGTAATAGTGATGTGAAGCGTGAGGGTCTCAGATCATAGTAACTGGAACCATTAATTGCATTCCTTTCAGCAATGACAAGACAGGCACAGTTCCATAGTTTCCAAAATAAACACAATATGTAAAAAATTTAAAACAAAGAAGTTAGAGAAAATGTAGTAATGAACTTGGGAAGAAACAATAAATGCAATGTCGACATTGACCGAAATTCATTTTAAATTTGTGACTTTAGTCATTTAACAAAAGATTGTTAATACACATAAAGTTTACTATGGAAAGACTCCTGTCCAGTCTAGATATTATGGGAGAAAATGTGCCACATATTACAATGGAACACTGTTCAGTCAAAAAAGAACTGAATCTTGTCATTTGGGACAATATGTTAGGAACCAAGATTATGTTAAGTGAGACAAACCAGGCACAGAAACTCAAGTACCAGTGATCTTACTCATGTGCAGAATATTAATAAAAATCACATAAATGGGGGATACAAAAGGCTGAGTGTTTGGGGGAAGAGGGACACGGGAGATGAGATCCCACGATATATAATAGCTGGAGGAATAAGTTCAACCAGTCTATTCTAAAGCACGTGTTGATACTTGAAAAATGCAAAGAAAATGGATGCTATCAAAAATGGTAACTGCGTGAGTTGGCACATTTTTGACTAACTAGATTTCATTGTACTATAGCAGATGAATACACAAATTTTATCTGTCAATTAATAAAAAAGGTATTATAGAGGACAGATATTGTTTAGCCTTTTTTAAATAGAAGGCAAGGTTGTCAAATTACAAATATAAAACTTTAAACCTATTGGATTCATAGTCAGTAAACTCTGAGTAGAGAGATAAGAAAATTCATGATACATATTTGAGGTAGTGAATTCCTGGGTAGATGTTCGTATATTTGACTTAAAATGTAGTGTCCTTTTTATACAAAGGTTTCAGTTTTGTTATCTGGAGTCGTCTCTTGATTGTTAGGGATCCTAGGATATGCTTCTTTAAAACTGTTCTCATAATTTACTACTCATAAATGTTTCATTGCCCAAAATAATTTATTTGAATGTTATGGATAAAGTGACATTAATTTTAAGGACTTTTTTTATTAAGAAAGTATCATAATTAAAACTTAGTACAACATACTTTTTATCAATTTTAGCAAGTTCTACATCTCATTGGCTTGTAAATAGTACTTCCAAAATCTTGAAAGACATTTTATATTATTTTGTTCATTAGTTACCAAAAATTTGATTTTTTACCTTGGCCATCCATTCATTGGCATTGATGTCTTATTTGAATATACTTGTCTTTTAAACAGCCGATGGACTGAAATTAATACAAGGGACTCAGTAACCCTAGGAAAATTTTTATAATAATGTGCTCATATTCTCACAATATATATGTTAAATATTCTCATAACATATAATTCATTTTAGTTTTGAATGTAGTAGCATTATGAGTTGAGGTAGATGGAAATTTTGCTAATCATTTTGGATTTTACACCATTGCATAGTGGACATACATAACACCAAATCATGTAACCTTCTTATTTTTTGGTGGGGTCAGGAATTCCATACAAAATAATACTTCAAAAAATTTTAAAGTTTATCTAAGACTGCAATTTCCAGTGATCTTTTTTATGACATATAATGATATCTTGTTAATATTGAATGATTCTTTTCTTAGTACTTTATAAATAAATTTTTAAATGCTATAACTACCCAAGATTTTAATAATCCATCTATTTTCTCCCATTTTAAACATACTGTTTCATCCACTTTAATTGGTCACTATCTCTTTAACGAATCTGGCTTTGCTCAGCTAATTTTAAACCCATATGTACATAAAGCTTATGGTCTTTTTTTTTTTAGTCTACTTCTAAGTTAATTGTAGAATACATTGCTCTCAAGGTGACTGTCCATTTTCTATTTTATTTTAAGAAATTGACCTTAATGAAATAATGAAGTTAAAGACACCTATATGTCCTTCCCTTACATTTTGATTATTATACTTTAATTTTGGCACAGGTATTTTATCCTTCTTTATTAAATTTTAGTTAATTTATATATTTGTCTTTTTATTTTTGGTGATGAGCAATGTGAACCAGCATCAGGCTTTATTCAAAGGGTGGATGTTGTAACTCTTTGGTGTCTTATTTGGGGCTTTGTCCAGAGTTACTTCCAACAACATAACAGGTGCCCTGACAGATTAATTCCCTGCATATATGCAGGTACACACCTTCATATCTCCCCCCGCACCCCCAAGACCTATCCACCAGGCTTCAAATATTGTCTTCATCCTGCTCAAATTCATCACATGAGGCACTATTGTTACACTGCATAACCTGAGCCAGTGTGCTCTTTGCTGTTTCAATCCCAACCCCTTTGCAATCCTGTCATCTTCATGGTATTCTTTTCAATAAGCTTTGATCTAGTTTTCCTGTATCTAAACTATTTTAGAGTACTGTTCATTTCAGTTCATGATTTCTCTACACCAGAATTTGTCCCAGCTATGAAATGAAGCTTCATTCTGAGCCGCAAAAGACATCATGAGAACCAAGAAAAGAGTTAGAGAAATGTGAAGATGTGAGTTTGCATTACCATGCTGACCACTGCATCAGAATAAGCCCATAGAGACACAGGTGATTAACAGATGTCTCTGGACAGACTACATTGGGAGATAGGATTTCTGAGTAGAAAATGATAGAGGAAACAAGGACTTTGTAACTTCAGTGACCTTCATTCCTACTTTTCCTGAGTCAACTCTTACCACTATGTGGATTTAATTCCCCTGTAATTTCAAAAGGCATCATGAGTCCTATTCTTAAACCATTTGGGACAACTTGAAACTCAAGTCTGAAAGCTGTAGAAACTCTGGGTGTGAGTCAATCGGCCTGAATAACTGGCAGTCCAGGAAGACTCAGCCCTACAGAACAGGTGACTACCATTTTTTCCATGTGGTCTTGGCAATGCTCTTTTCAAACACAGGTCTGTCTTGTGAAGATGAAAAGTCTTGGTAATTCCCACTACTGTATGACTAAAGATAAAATATGGTAACTGCTCACAGGCTCCAGGGTCTGTTCATTGTTTCCTTGGACCATGTCCAACCCACTCTCTTTATGGCCCAAGAATGTGGGACCTATTTCTCCTATACTCTTTTCCCAAAACAGTTAGCTTCTTATTTGTCTAGTTACTGCCTTTCAGCACTCAGAAGCCTCATCATCACTTTCTAGGAGAAATTTTATCCCAGCCTTTCTTACGTTTAGTCCACAGTCTCACTTTTTATGTTATTTTATAGATTTTACATTTACTAATATAATCCCACCATATGGTTTAAGACATAGTATTACTTCTTGTGAAATTTTCAGTTGCCATTCTACATTTATTTGTAGCATTGTCTAACTGGTTGCTTTCTCTGCTGATATATGTTATGACTAAATTGGTCACATCCCTCTTTGTAATTGATCTATGTAATTAACATGGTCCTAGCACTGCACAGCACAGTAATGGAATCCAGTATGTTTTGAATCAATAAAAATAATAAAAATCTCAATGTGTAGGATAAAAACAGATACTTAAAACTGTCTGAAAAAATAAATATTGAGCAAATATCCATCTCATCACTATTTATTTAAACCACCAAATAAACAAAATATGTTCTATGTGATGTTAGCACACATGCGTGGAAGACAATAATATCGGGATATGAATGTGCCAACTACTCAAGCCACCAATTTAATTCCCGTAGTTTTAGCATTGGTTTAGAGCAGGACAAGTCATACCATATTTTGATTTCCTTTTCTACAGAACGAGTATATCCAGCTATGAATTTAATTGAAGCTGTAGTTGGTCAAACAACCTAAACAAAACAGAAGTGTTTTTTTCTCTCCTTTGGCTTCAGAAAATGAAAGTACCAGACCACAGAGGTGATTTTTAATGAAACGATTATAAAGAGTTGGTTACTGCATTGATTTTTCCTAGCAAAAATACTAATATATGAGCTGGTAAATCTGAAGCAATTGTGCTGTATTGTATTCCCCATAAGAGCTTTTCTTCTGTCTAAATAGAAATTGGATTTCAACAAGAAAATAATCTTTGAACAAATCATATTTGGAAATATATTCAAAAGAATAAAATTGATAATATTTTTTCACTTTAATGCAGGTCACCTTCTTTGAGTACTGTTTTATATACCTTTCTATATTTACAGTTATATTTTCTTCCCCCAAAATTGACATTTAACTCAGTTGAGATAACAATGTTAGAAATGTAAACCTTTTTAAAGAGTGCGTTTCCTTCCAACAACTCTAAACATCTGAAAAAATTCACAAGTGCTCGCTATCTGAAATGAATAAAGAATAGATGTATTAACCATCTTTAATCACTCTTTGGCATAATTTTATTTACACGTGCAGTTGACCTGACTTTAAAACACAGAAGAAAATTAAAGATCTAGTTGCTTTTTAAAAAATATGTACATATCTATTCCCAAAGCACTCAGAAGAAAGAAATGAGTTTGGATTTCACCAAACTCAGACCCACAGGGTGAGCTAGAGGTAGCTAACTTACCCTCTCACACCTCTGATCACGCTCCGACTCCTACGCCTGGCGTGCCACAGGATTTCACTGTAGCTGATGACTGCATTCTGCAATCCCCATTGCACTCATTCCTTAGCTTTTGCAGCCTTCTTACTTTAAAATGATTTTGTCAAAATCAGAGTAGTTTAACGAATTCTCCATTTTCAAGTGTAATATAGGAAAATTGAGAATTCCACCCCATGACAATTGTCAAATTCCTTAGAATTTGAGCTGATGGTGACTGAATTGAAGAAAAAAGCCACAAGAAAGCAAAGAAAGTACCCCAACAGTAGAAAAATAATTTCAGCATCACAATAATTTTCTAGTATCTGAAGCTTTTCTGCACTTAAATCTTTTATTATAAGTAATAAAGAGAAATGATCCAAAGAATATTTTACTGTACTGATTCTGTTTTTAATTTCCATAGAGATGTTACTTTCTTCTAAGAAAGCACTCAGTTTTATTTGCAGTGACAATGACTTCATTACTCATCTACAGAAAGCTGAATTGCATGAGTTAATAGAGTAGTTTTATTGCTTAAATGATTTTAACATTTTAAAAATTATTCAGTTGAATATTTATAGGGAATATTTTGAAAACCATTTGTTCGTCTAACCTAAATTTTAGCATTGATGTGAATAATATCAATAGCATCTATTGGTTACTAAGAATTTACTGGTTTTTATATTAGAGCCATCAAATCAAATCCAAGTGTGATTATTGTTCAGCAATCCTATTAGTCCCATTTTATTTTGCAGTGCTGGGCATTGAACCCAGGGTTCTGTGCATGCTAAGCAAGCACTCTATCATTGAGTGACATCCTTAGTCCATGGAGCCCAGGTTAACCTGGAACTGGGAGCCCCTTGCCTACACCTCCTAAGGGCTGGGATTATAAATTTGTGTCACCTTGTCAGGCTTCCATTTTTTAAAATTAAAAAAGAGGTTAGGCTAAAGCTTTACATTTATGGATATTTAGATATAGTGATATAGAAAATAATAACCTGACAATCTGAACTTTGAGACTGACTTCAAAGTCTCTGGTTCTTTTCTTTTTTCTTTTTCTTTTTTTTGTTTTTTAAGAGTATTTTATTGTATTTTAAATTTTAACCTATCACTATGTCTTTTAATACTTTCCATGTTATTTATTTATTTTAATTATTCATTTATTCACATGTGCATTCATTTTTTGGGTCATTTCTCCTCCCTCTCCCCGCTCAGTTCCAAGCAGGTCCTGTTCTGCCTTTATCACTAATTTTTTGAAGAAAAGACACAAGCATAATTAGGAAGATGAAGCATTTTTGCTAGTTGAGTTAAGTATAGTTATACAGAAATAGTCCTAGCATTGCTTTCGTGTACATATGTGTTATGGCCCATACTTTCAAGGATCATTTCTATAGTTCGTCCAAAGTCTCTGGTAGAACAATGCTCCTCCCAACTGCCTCTTCATGCAGCACCAGCTTTCCCTTCCTCCATTTATGTCCAATTTGGAAATTGACAAACGTTAGATTAGAGGGAGATGTTGCAAGTTCTTACCTGACTCTTCCTTTCCTTGCTCTACAATTTTCTTTATAGCTAGGTCGGACTTCTCTACAGCTCCTAGTTTTTATTAACAGGGCAGTACTTACTTTTCCTGCAGGATCAGCATTTTTTTCAAGGATAATCTAGGTGACACTGGCAAGCAACAAGATCAGATTTTTTTCATATCTTGGGTCTTTCCTCTGTTACACATCAATAGATAATTCTGTATCTTAGTGATGAAAGAAATAAGCTGGACTTAGTTTCAAAATGTTTTCTTTTGAAAGCAAATGATAAGCAAGTACATATATATCCAGGTTCTTGAGGAAATGATGGAGTTTTTCCTTTCTTTCAGAACAACACTTTTTGGGAGAAGGAGAGTATTTTTCACTGACATTCTTACAAATTATGACTGTTTCCTTTTATGTCAGTACTCAAAAGAAACCCAGGAAATGGGAGGCTTACAGGTTTGGAAACTAATGAATAGAGTTCCAAGAGAGGGATCCCAAGGGTGATGTTAGCTCACGTTAATGATGACATTTGACAGCAGGTTTTGTTTAGCATGAAGTTTTCCTGGCACCTCTGGTATTGGAAAAAGTACTGAAATATGCACTTTTATTTGTAGAAACATGATAATTTTTTGTTGTTTTTATTTTTGCTCCTTTTCAATGTGCAAGGATTAGTCATTAATCTAATATTAATTTGTGCACACACAGCTATATTTTTTAAGGAATGATGTTATTTAGGAAGAGATTTGTCTCTCATAAACTTTATTTTGATACACATGATTCTTCTTTAGAAATTGAGATGGAATGCCATACTGAGACTTACATCTAATTCCAAATATAATAATAGAGAACTTTGTCTTCATTGATTATGTTTTATAAGTAATAGCTGTGTCATCTTCTGTGAACACTGGACCAGTGTGATGAATTAGTTTTCATGGTGAAAAACAAAAGGTGAAAATGGTTTATGAACAATAGAAGCAATTTTGGTATCATAAAGCTTAAGTCAATGTGCTAATGCTAGTATTAAGTCAATATTAAATGACATCGCAAACTGTAGAGTAATAAAACATTTCTCAATTATACTGTATTTCAATTAATTGTTTTATTGTTCAAAAAATGAGCACTGCTTTTTATTCACTAATGTTAATTCTTTTTTTTATTCTATTGTTTTTACATTTACTCACATGTGTATACATTGTTTGGACTGCCTGCATTTGTTTTAGGTCTATAATCTTGATGATATACCTTCAATCTGCATGTAAAATGTGTTTTCTGTTTCCTGAGAAAGACTGACTTCCCAGAGCATGTATGGTTCTCTCTAGTATGCATTTAGATTCTTGAACCTAATAATTGAGTTTCTTACTTACTAAGATTTAGTTGATTTTGTTCAAAATTGGACTATATTAACTGACTTTGTTATTGTTACTTTGTAATTAAATCAAGTATTTTATAAGTTTCTTAACCATAACTGTATGAGGAGATCATTGAAAAAAACCTATTAATTTAAATCCTTCAAATAATAGCACTTAAATTAAATGTAAACTTTTTGGAGAAAAATATAGGATAGCTCTGGGAGAGATTGTTTTTCTTGGCTTATTATTAATTTTAGCTTTTAAGAACTGTCATGGTCTACAATTGTCATGAACACATAGACCCATACATCAATGAAAGTATCACAACAATTAGATAAATAGAAATAGTCATACCCCAAAGTTCCTCCACAAGCCACTGTGTGTTGAACACCTCTCTTCCTTTCCACCCCCTTTAGAAAATAAACCTACAGAAACACAGATTATTTCCCATCTTTAAAGTTTTATTTAACTGGAATCCTGCCGCTCACATTTCTGTCATGCAAGCTTCTTGGAGCATCATTATTTGGAGATTCATTTGTGATGTGTATTATTCAGGATTCATTCTAAATCCTGTTTGTTGTATTGGTAGATCATAAACAGTTATTCCCAGGATTTGTAATTACAAATAAACTGCATGGAACTTTTCTACATAAGCCTTTGTATGTCACATGCTTTCATTCTTTGGCACAGTGGAGTGGGGTGGCTGGATCAGGCTATTTATATTTAGCTTTTTTAGAAAATTGCCAAAAAGTTTTCCAAAGAGGTTACTTTACATTTTCACCAGAAATATATGAATTTCATTAACTTCATAGCCTTGCCAACATTTGCTATAATCTGCCTTTTTAATTTTAGCTATTTCAATGTAGATGCAATGGCCTTTGTGGTTTGAATTTGCATCCCTTATTTTTTAATGACACTGAGACATATGTTCACTTGCTTATTTGCCATCCCTGCATCCTTACAGGTAAAATACCTGCTCACATCTCTTTCTTGCTTTATAATTGTGTTCTTTATTATTATAATATTTTGCACATTATGGAGTCATTTTTTATCATTGACTATTTCTTCACATTTTTCTTCCAGTTTCAAGTGGATCTTTTCATTATCTTTTGAAGAGCAGAAGATTTTAGTTTTCATGGAATTCAGCTTGCTATCTTTTCCATTTAGATTCATGTCTTAGTATCAGACAGAAGATATATATTTTTGACCAAGAATAAGTATAGGTTTTCTCTTAAAGATGCTGTTATTTTAGGTTTATAATCTTTCTTGAGTAAGTTTCACATAGCTATGATTTGTACATCAAAGTTTACTTTATGGTGAAGGGGACTGAAATATACTATGAAGACAATATTATGAAATTGAACCAAATGTTGTTTGAAAAGGGGAGGAGCTGAGGATTTAATGGAGGGGGTGAACTTGTTCACAGGACACTGTGTACATGTGTGGAATTACCACAATGAAACCTCTCACATCATTAATATATGCTAGTTCCCAGTAAAATGAAAAAATTTTTAAATTTACTTTATGCATAAAAGTGTTCAGCCTTTCAGCAGCATTTACTTAACATACTGTTTGTCTTCACTGAATTAAACTTGTACTGCCTGGAATGAATTTTTCATATATGTGTGAGTCTGTGTTCAGAAATTCTCTTCTGTTAACAATCTGTTGTTGACAAGCATTAACCTAGTGTCACATGATCTCACTGATTGCAGCTTGCTGGTATTCTTGAAATACAATACTTAAAATGTTTAACTTGGTTCATTTATTTTCTCAATGCTTTGGCTACTCTAGGTTCTTTCATACAAATTTTAGAATTACCTTGTAAATTTCAACTGAAAAGAATACTGGTTTGATTATTTTTGATGTTGTGCTGAATCTATAGATATGGTTGCACAGAGCATATACTTTGTCAATATCAAACTTTTCAGGACACCTGCATAAATGAGATATAGTTCTTCCTGCTTTTAGTTGTAATTAAATTTCTCCAGGTGACACATCATAGTGTTCAGTGTATGAATCATCCATATCTCATTTGATATTTTTCCCACAAAACAAAGAATTTTGAGAAGATAAAATTATCAATTTCAGAAAAATCCTTGTATCTAGATAAGTAAGTTGATTTGGATTGAGCAAAACATGAGAATTTTAAGAATATTTGAGTTGATACAGCCAGAAATAATGAAACCACAGAAACTTCAGAATCTATTGGGCCTCCCCAGTGGTCATTCCTTCTTGTAAAAATGCCAAGGAGCTCCAATTATCATTGAAGCCCTTCTTAAAGACAATAAATCTCTCTTCACTTTGAAAGACCATCCACACATACACCACTTAGGACCTATCCCAAACTTATTAATACCCAACAGATACAAGTATATGGGGGAAAACAAATTATATATTAAAGAAGTTGCAGGACCTACCCAACAAGTGCCACAGGGGTCAGGAAATAATATGAGAATCGACTCAGTGGATGGTGAATAAAGTTGTATAAGGAAAAGATTACATGTGCAGGAGAGACTGTCAGGTGTGTGGTTATGCTAAAAGCTTCTCAATGATCGTTTCTATCAATAGCATCAAGCAAATAGGAACCAATGTTCAAAAGTGTCGAGTATGTTGTTGGTCCTAAAACACAGTGATATCTAGAAAGTTGGAGAAAATTTTAACTAAATTTCACGGGGCCTACTATAGTTATGAAGTCAATAGCAGTTCAGGATTCTGATGCATACAAATCATTCTTCTTAAATAAAAGATATTTATTTTCAGCTATTGAAAAGATTCACTATTTGTAAAACAATTTGTGCTTTGGAGACACCATTCACACATGTATCAATATTGCTCAATCCATTTATGAGGTAATAGAGAAGTTTGCTACATTTAAGAGGAAAGAAAGAATAAAAAAGTCTAAACATGTTCAAATTGTAGCAGGAAATCACTTCAACCACATGGACCACATGTCCAGAGAGCTCTAAGGCCACAAAGGTGTTTATGGTTAGAAAACATGCCAATGGAGTTGATGGGAGTCTACCACCACCCCCAAAAGACCATTCCATTAAGAGGTAACCGAAACTATAATCCCAATAATTCAGCAGGCAGACATAGTAGGATTATGAATTTGAAACCAGCTTGAGCAAAGTAGCAGCAAGACTGTCTCAAAAACAAAAAACAAACTAAAGGGCTGGGGACATAGTTGAAGCAATCAAGTTCACAAAGCCCTGTGTTCAA
This sequence comes from Castor canadensis, assembly GCF_047511655.1. Taxonomy (NCBI): domain Eukaryota; kingdom Metazoa; phylum Chordata; class Mammalia; order Rodentia; family Castoridae; genus Castor; species Castor canadensis. The sequence goes on from NC_133389.1 coordinate 6,575,837, forward strand.
TCCTCAGTACTGTTTAAAAAAAAAAAAAAAGAAGAAGTACAAGAAGAAACCACTAACACAGCTTTTGGATTCCAGACACTAAACACTGCTAAAACTAAAGCAACTAAGGTGGCAATGACGAATATTTGACCCAACACACACTGGGTTCTATCAGATCCTCCAAGTCAAAATGGCGGGCCTATAATGAGTTCCCAGCCCATTACTTGTGATTGAAACAGACCACACTGTCTTCTCAAATGAGTTGAATGAAGGACAGGACTCTAATGACAAAATAGAAGTTCTTTCAATTAGCGTATAATTTTTCATTTACTTTATTAAAATTTTGTCATATTTAAAAAATAAAAATATCTGTATTTACCAAATAAGTGAATTATATTTGCCTTTATATCTTTATAAGATAGATCTCTAATGTGTTTCCTTAAGTTTTACTTAGTATTTTTAGTTTCAGGGGTTATATTAAGGTCTATGATACATTTTTAGCTGAATCTTTTTCGTGTGAGAAATAAGGATCTAGTTTCAATCTTGTACATGTGAATATTCAGTTTTCCCAAAACCATTTGTCAAAAAGTGTTCTTTTGTTAATATGTGTTTTGGGCACTGTTGTCATGAATGAGATGACTGTTCATTTCTGGGACTTCTGTAATAGTCTATTGTTTCACAAATCTGTTTATATGCCAGTATTCTGCTGCATTTGTTACTACAGCTCTGTGGTATACTTTGGAAACAGATGATGTGATGCTTCCAAGATTGCTACTTTGACTCCGGATCACTTTGGCTATTTGGGTCTTTCGTGTTTGTGAATTTTAAGGGGTTTTTTTTCTACTTCTGCAAAAATTGTGATTAATATTTTGATGGGCATTTCATTGAATTTGTAGATCACTTCTGACAATAGGGCCGTTTTCACAATGTAAATTCTGCCCATCCACAAACATGGGGATCTTTCTACTTTCTACTGTCACCTTCAATGTCTTCAGTGTTATAATTTTCATTGTAGTTGTTTTCATCTCCTTGGTTAAGTTTATTTCTAGGTAAATCATTCACTTATTTGTTGAGGCCATTGTAAAGGGATTGTTTTCCAGATTTCTTTCTCAGTGCATTCGTTAGTTGGTATGTAGAAAAGCTGATGATCATGTATGTTGATTTTCTGTCATGTAATGTTGCTGAACTTATTTATCAGCTCTAAGAGTCACTTGGTGGAGATAAACTCCAAGTTTTTCTAGATTGAAGTTGGGACATTAGTATTTTGTTCAAATATCATCTTCTCTTCAGCGTTACCTGTTGTTTCAATTTAATAAGGTAACTGACTCAGCCCATGCCATTCCAATTCCTCTTCCCCTTGAGTTTTTCTTTTTAATACATCATTGATCCCATTCTAGCAAAATGCAAACTCTACTTACATGCTATGACTTTTGACTTGTGTCTCTTTAAACTGCTAGAAAGTAAGAGACACAGGTATTAGTCTCTATTTTATTTATTGATGTATCAATAGCACATAGTAAATAGTCAATGTCTACTCACTCATAGATTCAATACAGGTACAGTGAATATTAACATTTTTCACCTGCTAAAAATGTTCAGAATATAAGTCACATATGTATAAGGGAAGTGTCTTTTGTTGTTAAAGGATATTAGGGTTAAATACACACATCTAAGGAAATAAATCAGTCATTACTCCCCATTATAACATAGATGAAGAAACAGATATAAAGAGGCTTTATAGTACCAAGTATTTAATAAAGGAATAAGACAAGGGGTCAAATATATTTTCCAAATACAAATATTTAATGATAAGCATAAGTCCTGGGTGTCAAACTAATTAAAAATATTTCAGATACTAAAAAATATGATGATAATAATAATCAATTTTACTAATAACAGAGTCTATCTAACATGTTGGTTCTTTTTTTGTACTAATAGCTATTTGAGAACTCAAGGTGCCAGGAGCAAGAGAATGCAAATTGAAATCATTATTTCATTCTTATCTTCTATCAGCAAGAGAAGACAAGTCGTTACTGCCATTTGGAGCCAAAGGGCATTATGCTTTTGGGGTGAAGTTTAATCATGCACTTTAAAAACATACATCATTTTATAAATAATTATTTCAAATTTAAACAGTAAATTTAGTTAAAATTATAGCTGTAATTTATAAAAACAGTGCAGCCCAGACCATTCAAGGTTTCTGGTTAAACATTTTGTTCATTTTTTTTGTATTATTTATAATTATTATGGGAAAAAGTAACTAATTGCTCACAGTCTTCCATTAGTTATTGTCAAAAAGAACTGAGTTGAAAAAATAGGAGATAACATGAAACATACAATATTATTTCATTTCTGGGAGGGAAAATCTGTTATCCCAATTTTTGTTATAATGATATTCCTTCATTCATTTTGAATGGCAGGTCACTATTAAAGAAAACATATTTGAATTGTACAGTATTTTTCCTTTATCATGAAATTCTCTGTAACAGGATTTTGGGGTGCCTGATGAAAATGAAAACATTATTTGAATTTGAGTATTTCACATTAAACAGAATTTACAGATTAACAAAAATATTTCTGATAATGCTATAGTGTCCTAGTATTGTCTGTTGATAATCAACACAGATTTTTCATGTTTTGAAGAAGCAAATTAGCATGTAGTAGGACTCACAGTCTATTTTAAGAAGTATGATTATTTTTTTCAACCAAAATGTAAAGACTGCTCCTCTCTATAAGGTTGTCCACAAGAGTCTAGAGCTGTAAGGTTGGGAATTCACTCAAAAGCAGCATATGATCCTTTCACTCCAGTACAAACCCTTGATCGTATCCCCTTAGTTTTGTACAATACAGAAAAGAAGAGAAGACCTGGGCCCTGACACATCAAAGCAGCTGTTAGCAGTAACACGCTACAGTCTGACACAGGCATGGCCATGCTCCTGCTGGTTGTCAGAGCCTGAGCAATGAGGCTTCCATGGTGTCTGTGGTGGGAAGGAGATGGAAAAGATACTACAGTGTAAGGAAAGACCCTACCTGTGCACAGGTCTCATTGATCAACTGCATTCTGAACTATTCCTGTTGATACTGACAATTTTACTTTCATCTTTATCATTTTTCATGTGAATACTGAGTTTTTTTGATGCAATTTTGGCTTTACGTTAACAAATGAATGGAACTAATTTAAAGAAGAATATGTATTTTTTCCTTTTGGAAACAAATTTACTTGACTCTTTTGGAGCCTTTTAAAATTTTTAACATGTTAATTGAACACAGGACATGAGATGTCTTAAAATGTAATACATTTCTGAGTAGCCAAGAGAGCAGAACAGCTTTTGTCAACCTTGCATGGTAATAAAGCTAAGTTTCTTAGAGAATCATTAATTGAGAATCTAAGTGGTCTTTACATTACTTGGCTCATATTCAGACTCTGTCTAAAATAAAAATGTGTTTGCAAATCAATAAGGGAAGCTGTTCTTGCTAGGTTATTTTTAAAATCAAATTTCTTCAAGCAATAACTGAAAATAAAATCATGGCCAATCATAGTGAACCCACTGAAATCTATTTGTTTCTAAGATAAAACTTCTAAGTAAATATTTTATGTGTGTAGCTGAAGGAAAGAGAATTTCATTTTACTCCCTCCTCCTCGACGCCCTCTAGTTAATTAATTAAGGGATTTATAATTTTATATAATATCGCTCCTTGAGTCTGTTCATAATTATCTGTGTCTGAGAAATGGACTGAAATATACTCTCATAAGCGTCATAAAATGACTTTGAACAGTCTTCATCTTCCAGTCCATACAATCACGCCTCCCACTAAGCAATTGGGTTGACCACTGTGCAGCAGAATGTGCTGGTCATAGTTGACAATGACATTATCCCCAGGCGAAGGGCCAGGACACTCACGATCAGAGCTGTGGGGGCTTAGGGTTCCTGAGCTATTTAACTCCAAAACAAAATTATCGGCAGTAACTAGTGAAATTTTATTATTTTAATGTAAGATGTATATGATCATATGCTAGAAAGTACACTGACTCACAGGTGTAGAGTTGTACATCTTTGGCCTCCCACAACGATATTGATCACAAATTACTAAATATACAGCATACAGTTATACATAATGGATTCCTACTCTCATCACCAACACCACATTACTTTCTTCCACATATATGTGTGTGTGTGGGTGTGTGTGTAGACCAATACTCTGAAGTAAGTAATAAGGGAATTTATGTTAATTTTTCCTTTCAAAGTTCATATTTTGTCTGGGAATCAGGAGTTTGTCTCATTCCAATTTCCTTCCTGCTAACATTAAACATTGAAGCCTCTGAGTATTTAGTGATTCAGAGTCTCTCTCTACTTGATGATTGGAGAAATACCCACAATTACAAGGGTGTTGAAGGGAGAAGAATGTTTCTGGTGCAGTTTAGATAAACTGTGAAAGGATTATCCCTAGTTGACCACATTTGAGCTGTAAGAGAATGTAGGATGGATGGTGGTGGTCTTTCTTCCTTTTGTATTACTGGTTTAGAGAATAAGTACCAAAGGTCTTTGAAATTCTGGCTGAACCATCTAAGCCTTAGGCATCTTCAGTCCATTTCTTCTGTAAGTATCTGAAGTAATGAGTTATTAGATGGTGGTAGTGGGGAAGTCTCAGTCATGTTCATTTTCTAGGTCCTGCAAGGGAAGTACCACATTCCAAGTGATTTCAAACAAAGAGAATCAATTCTTAAGGAGGAATGTAAGTATTTTGCAAAAAATGGGAAAATGTTGACTACCGACACTAAACCACAAACACTCATTGCGTTTGAGCACAATGAGCAAACATCTGTTTGTTTTAATCCAATGTATTGACTTAGAGGAAATGTATTGGTCTTAGAGGAAATTAACTGTTGATATTATAATAAAGTGTTTTCTTGTGCTTAGCTCCATCCCTAGTGATACTATCCAAATTCCTCATTACTGAAGATAATTCATGCAGTGTTGGGAGCCTTAAAACATGAGCATAACCAAAGCACAAAATTTGAAAATTGTGTATGGCAATTTTAATAAAGAAATTAGTTTAAAGGTGCATATGAATTTGTTAGCTCTCAACTGATTGAAAAAGCACATGGGACTAATCACAAAGACACTTGCTTTCAGTGATCTAGGATGTTCTACTTTTGCAGTATAAAAATTTGATTTCAGGACTTCTAAAAGTCACTTCTGGAATGGGGATATCCTTCTTACGCTTACTCATTTAGTACGCTTGTGGCAAACGTCTCCACCACTTTTTTTTTTCTAAGTAATATGAAGTCATATTATTTTCTTTGATTTTTCATTGTGGCATCTGTTTTCTTCTTTTCTTTGTTGAAGCAGCCTTCTCAATATTTTAAGATTCCTATGACTCATTTTTCCTTAAATCAGGGATAGAGTAGCATAAAAGGATGAAGAAAATGGGTGCTTTAGAGACAGTAAAAGAGTTGTTTAATTCCATAAGAAAGTGTAAAAACTAAACATGGTAAAAATCCACATGCCTCTAATCTTTTTAAACGTTGCAGTTTTTTTGTCAAGACCTCTACAAATCATTCTAAGATAAGTTAGGAGATCAGGAGGAGCTTGTGCTTTTGGTTCTGGCAGAAATGTATGTACAGGAGCAGGTTTTGTACATTTTAGTGTGTTTGAGGTAAGGAGGCGCTCACCTGAAACTTATAGTTTATTCTCCTAATCTGGCAATCCTTTTCAGACTTACCTGTAACTTCCAGCTATGACATTAAGTTGTCTTTATTGAGTGGTAGATTTCCACAAAATGGTCTGAAAGCTGAAGAGCATTGATTAGGAAGTGTCAAGAGACATTTCATACTTAGAAATTTTAGGGTTTTTTAGGTCTCTGCTCAAATCCACTTTATTTCTCAGTGCTGCAAAATCAGCATTTTTAACAGCGCCCAATTAAGAAAAGGCCTAAGGAAACCCTAAGGAAAAGAGTACAATTACATAGAAGCAAACCATTTCCTTACAAGAGTCAAAATGGATCATATTTTCAATTTGGAGGGGATCTTTACAAGGAACAGTATTTCATTATAAATATGTCAGTAAAATCTACTTAAAAGTTAGTAGAGAAATTATTTAAAAGATTGATTCAGACGGAACACTTGAAATATCAAATCAATTTGGAAAACTAACCTGCAAAAGTAGATACTAGTTCAATTACAAGTAGACTGCTGGTAAAGGTGCAATGTGGAAAAAGCATTCAGGTTTTATAAATTTTGAGGGAAAATGTACTCATTGTATGTGAAAAAAAAATCCTCAGAGTCTCTTCAGTGATGATGGAAGATAACTTAATGCCAATCAAATTCTTGAGAATTTTAATGTTGTTTATATTCTGTCATTTTTGCACTTTACTTCCAAGAGAGAATAGTAACACATGGGAGTAAAGAATGAGTGTCCTTTATCAATTAAAAAAAAGCCACTAAGTTTTCCTTAATTTTATATTAGTTTAAAATCATCTCTTCTAAGTATGGTTTAGAAAGATGTAAGCAGAGCAGTATGAAGACTGACTTTACAGAACTGAACGTATTTAGAGTGGTAGAATGCCTCGATTTGGGCCAACTATCAATTCATTAACTCTGGAAGTTTGTATTTGTTCAATTAATTTCTTATTCTGAAGCCACACATTAATTTGCTTCTAGTATACACATAGTAAGACTTCTTTGCTACTAAGTTGCATTTTTATTTTACATTGCCTCCTCAGCCTCTACAATTATGTACCAAACCCATATCACCTTTTTTTAGCATTCTTTCATATGCTGTTGAGCCTGTTCATTCAGTATTCCCCAAACAACTTTCTGTGTTTTCTCAGAATTTCTCTCTATCTGGAAGGGTTCAGCTCAATTTTGTTAATAGAAATTGCACCCATTTTTTTACAGTGAATCCGAAATGCATGTTCTGTCAAAATGCATGGATTTTTTTGTTGTTGTCTGAATTTTTTAAAGTTCACTTTTTGTTTGGAAGTAATTTTATATTCATAGAAAAGTTGCAAAGACACTTCTGTGTTCTCATTGACTCAATCCATCTTCTGCTAATGTGACCCATTTTACATAGCCTAGATGCGTAGCAGATTTTATTCTGATTTAACTGGTATTTCTGCTCTCTTTCTCCTCTCCTCTCCTCTCCTCTCCTCTCCTCTCCTCTCCTCTCCTCTCCTCTCCTCTCCTCTCTCTTCCTCCTCTCCTTCTCCTCGGTGTTCCTTTTCTCCTTCTCCTCTCCTCCTTCTTTCTTTCTCTTTCTTTCTCTCCCTCCTGTTCAAGGATTCAGATTTCAAATCCTCACTATATCTAGTTGCCTTCTTTGTATTCCTATGTCCCTCTAATCTGTGACAGCTTATCACTTTTTCCCTTATCCTCTGTGATCTCTCAGGTGGGTGGCTTCCTACTGCAGGCTTTACCCTGGCTTCAGGGCTGTGAACAGCATTCATCCCTGCCTCTTGTCAGGTGTGGAGTTTTCATGTCCCTGTCCCTTTCCACTAGCCTGCTGCGTTTCCATTCTTGCCCCAAAGCAGTGGTTTTTATTGTTTTCAATCGTCTCCTTTTCTTTAAGGAAGTGAGAGGACATGGGTCTGTAAAGGAGTTTCATCCATGGCTGCTTTTCTGCTCTTCTGCCAACACACTGAGAGAAGCTTTCTAGAATATCCTGCCCTAGACAGTTCTCTCTCCTAGAGTGGCTTCTGGAGTGTCCCCAGAGCTCCATTTAGAGCACACTCCTTCAGAGTACTTTTCAGAGCCTTCACACTGCACAGCAAGATCTTGCCTACCTCCATGGCAGAAAATGTTGCAAGACAACAGGACCCTGGGTAAGTCTGTGGCTTCCAGGTGCTTCATAATATCTCACACAGTGAAGTTTGCTATAGACTCCTACCTTTTTCTCAGCTGTTATGGTGTCTTCATGTTTCTGCTGCTGTAACAGAAGATCCCCAAACTAGGTAATTTATATAAAAAATTCTCATAGTTCTGAATGTTTTGACATCCATGATCAATGTATTACCAACTTTGGGTCTATGGAAGGCTAGTTCTACTGCTCACATCTTTTCATGAAGGCATCCTGATATGGCAAAAGAACAGAAGAGCAAAAGGGCAAGTTAGGGTCAAAGCTACTGCCTTCCAGACCTTTCATCATTTACTGAGCCACTCATGAAGGCAGAGCTCCAATGACTTCATCACTTTCCAAACGACTCCACCTTTTAGAAACAGCACAATGGGGGTTAAGTCATGGAACAATAATTTTGAGGGAGGTTCAGACACACCATACATATTTGTTTCCAGTGCTGCTATTATGAAATACCATGGACTCAGTGACTACACTGCAGATAGACCAGCAGCTGACATCAAGTGTCTGAAGAGTTGGCTCCTTCTGAGGGCTTTGGAGAAGCCTCTTCCAGGGCTCACTTTGGCAATGCATATACTAACATTGAAAAAACACAGAGTAGCCTGGCCCAGGCACAAGGATGACATGCACATTCACAATGTGCTCCATATGAAGAAAACAACAACAACAAAAAGCTCTTCCATATCACTCTTCTACTTCCTGATGGTTTGCAAGAAATCTTTAAATCTTTGGGAGTTCTTTGGCTTGTTGAGAGCAGAACTCCCATTTTTACATCATGTCCTTTTTTGTATATGTGCATATGTCTAAATTACTTTTTTTAAAAAAAGGAATCTTGTCCTATGGGATTATAAGAGGTCCACCTTATTCCAATGTGACTTCTTACCTAATTATATCTGCAATGAGTATTTCCAATAAGGTCTGTCTTCTGAAGTACTTGGGCCTACAATTTCAATGTGAATTTACAAAGTAAAAAATCTGACATGTAATAGACAGTATCTCAACTTTTCTCTGTAGTCAACTGCCAACCCCCAGAATGAAGACTACTAATTTGTTCTGTGACATCAGATCTGTGAGGGACTCAAGAAAAAAGATAAGTTTGTTATTTGGCCACCTTTTTTTTTTATCCTCAGTGACTTCAATGCTTTTTCTAGCACCCTATTCCTGAAGTGAAATAGGACCTTAAGTGTTGTATTTTCATCTCTGTGAATGTGCTGTTAGTCCTCAGAATGTTTACAGAAAGCATATTCTACTCTTGGATGTTATTAAATTTATAATAAATCATTCATAAACTGAGTTAATATCAGTTACTTCATTTTAAGCCTAAAAGTCAGACTGTCTGAGGAAAGAAACTTTACATAAAATGTCTTGGTATTTCCTTAGATCAATTAGCATCTAGCAGGTGCTCAATAAAATGTAATGGAACAAAGTATAACAGCAGCTATAAAATCATATTTGCTCAAGTTAAATGTGCATATAACTAGATATGTATTGCCATGCATATTTTTGATATATGGCTGGAGTGTTTTTAGTTTGCATTGATATAAATTATTTTTTAAAAAAAAAAAAGCAAAACAGAGGAGTCAGCTAGTTTGCAGAAATTGTAGAGTTGGCACAAGGAGCAAAGCCTTAGAAAATTTATTCTTTTTCAAAGGAAACACATGAAAGCCTTAGGATAAATCTGTCCTATTTTGTAAACACAGTGCTTTTGTACTGTATAAACACGCTGCTGGCTGATGTTTTATATAAGTGTGTATGTGTGTGTGTGTGTGTATGTGTACCTGATCTCAAGGACTTGCACTACTGTAATGTTAGAAAGGTTTTGGAGAAGTCTTTGACATGGTTTGTCATATTCCCAATGCTTTACCCCTGTGGCAGTCCTCATGACTCACTGCCACTGTCAGCTCTTTATACCCACCAACATAGTGCAATCAGATATCATGCCTAGAAATGTCAGCACTGGCAAATGTCTCTCTTCAAGCACTAGAACAGTATTGTGGATGTTCCCCACAGAGCTATTTTCTAAATTGTCTAAGCAAGTATAGTGGAAATGACTGAAAAGAATAAATGTTTTTCTTATCCTTGTAGTTGGCAAGGAGAAAGACTTGATTGTTGGGAGTTAGGTCTAGGAGACCAGAAAGGAATTTTTCTTCCTTTGTTAACTTGATTTTTTTTAGATGCCCTCAACGGGATTCACTTTGCACATTTGCCTTCCTAGACTTTCAAGGTCCTTCATTTGCCTGTTACCAAAACGCTCAGAATTCTTAGCCAAAAAACTGAAAAATGATCAATGTACTTAGAATTCTTGCTGGAACAAGCATTACTTTTTTAAAAGATGAAATACATTGCACATGGAAAGCTTGACATCTGTGTAAGGGAGATCATCAGAGTTTTTGATCACTGTCAGCTAAAACAATCTTTTAATGCTGAGGTTTGAGAGTCTGTATAATGACTTTAAATGATTTACAGTTGGATATGGATTCATGTATATATATGAACATATTAGATGAAGTAAGATTGAATGCAGGTGTTCTGCACCATTACAAATGGATCTACTTGACCATGGTCAAATTCTTTACCATGCATTATAGTTTCTGTTCTGTGAAGGGATGTGCAGTGGTTGGATGGAAGAGAAAACCACATATTGGAACATGTATGCTCAGTGAGTCAACTGCCTGGTGATGTTCAGACTTCTCCTATTCTTGCTTTATTTTTCTGTCCTTAAGGATATCTCAGAAAATAGTGTATTCTCAGGTAAAGAAAATCCAGATTAGGCTAGTGCACTTTAAAATCTAAATCTTACCTTTGGTTAAAATGTTTTCTTCCTTCCCAGTTCATGAAGAGAAAGTAGTAAGATCAAGGACACGAGTGTCAAAGTTGAAAATATTTACATCATTAATAGAAATCTATGCTATTTTATTTCTACATCTTGGGGTGCATATGGTTAAGACTAACTTGTCAATTTTAGGTTCTTACAAATGTAGTCCTCGGTGGTCTTCTAGTACATATTCATCAGTGTAAGGATAAGAAAGTAAAACCCAGAGAGATAAGATGTCACTTAGGTCACACATGTACTTAGAGGCAGCATTGAGAATGCTGTGTAATTTAAAAATGAAGACAGTTGAGTAGAATGGCATACTTTAAAATCTTCAGTACTATTTTTCAGATTCATCCTCTTCTCAGGTTTGTCTGTTCTCTACCTTTGCTCTTCTTCTATGAGCAACACACTTTGAAAATGATGAGCACCAGTTTTCTCACTGCCAGAGAAAGGAGTAACAACTATGAAAATGAATAAGACTAGGATTTTATTTGAATTGGAGGTATTATGTCCATTCAAGTATCTAACCTAGATATGGATTATATCTAGATTTATACTTTTTGAAATTATGTATATACATAGATATGTGTGTGTTTGTATGCATATGTATTTATGTATTATGTTTTTATTTCTTAGTAAAGTATGCTAGAGTAACTAGAAATAATGCCATCCTGGTATAATTAACATCCTTATTTGGTTTATAAATACCATTCTTTACATAAAGAACCAAATTTACTTAGTTAAATGGCTTATCCTTAGGTTTGAATTGGAAAAATATGAAAGCAGTCCTAGAACACCCTGTTCCAGAAGGCAAGACAATGCACAAAGAATAATTAGGACATATCCAACCAGGTTAAAGAGGCCTCACATTCCCATATCTAGAGTAATTTGAGCATCAAAAGGAAAAATATTAATGGTTTATAACTTTCATGCAAAAGGAATCTATAAATTTACACACACACACATATATATATATAATAGATTAATATCTAAATGAGAGAAGGGAAAATTCTGCTTCATTATAGAATACCAACCAGAAGAATTGATGGATATAGAAAATCTCAATTTGATAATCATCCTAGGAATCATGGATTGAAATAAGAATTATCAACTATGCTAAAACTGGTTAGCAAAAGTTTTATTAGGACCAAAACAATTTATACTTCTAAAATGATGATACTATATCATTATTATTTACTCATTTCAAGATTATTGTTAATATATCCTTTATAGTGGAAAAATCTGACAGGCTCCATCTTAAGCAAATGAAAAACATTAAGCCACTAGGATAAGTTGATATTGTGTGTCTCCTGATGTAAAACAGTCTGAGTACACCCTCATTTTGCTGGAATTATGCCGTAAGCACATAACTTGTGAAGAACTATCACACAGACCCTGGATTGTATCTGAGAACTAAAAGTGATAATTTTGGATACATGTGTGAAATAAATTTGGCTTCTCTATAGTAAATAGTAGCATATTGGATTGGCACTAATTTTTTTTTTCACTCTTTTAGTTGTACTTTATTGCAGGTATGCTATTTCCATTATCTGGGAATTTGGTTAACAGGAGAGGAAGAAAGTTTTTCCAAGTTATTGGGTCTGTGAGGTCTCAGCAGATGCTCTCCAGGTATCTGATATTAGAACTCTATAGGATTCTTTTTTTTTTTTTATTTTTCTTTTATTATTCATATGTGCATACAAGGCTTGGTTTATTTCTCCCCCCTGCCCCCACCCCCTCCCTTACCACCCACTCCACCCCCTCCCGCTCCCCCCCTCAATACCCAGCAGAAACTATTTTGCCCTTATCTCTAATTTTGTTGTAGAGAGAGTATAAGCAATAATAGGAAGGAACAAGGGGTTTTGCTGGTTGAGATAAGGATAGCTATACAGGGCATTGACTCACATTGATTTCCTGTGCGTGGGTGTTACCTTCTAGGTTAATTCTTTTTAATCTAACCTTTTCTCTAGTTCCTGGTCCCCTTTTCCTATTGGCCTCAGTTGCTTTAAGGTATCTGCTTTAGTTTCTCTGCATTAAGGGCAACAAATGCTAGCTAGTTTTTTAGGTGTCTTACCTATCCTCACCCCTCCCTTGTGTGCTCTCGCTTTTATCATGTGCTCATAGTCCAATCCCCTTGTTGTGTTTGCCCTTGATCTAATGTCCACATATGAGGGAGAACATACGATTTTTGGTTTTTTGAGCCAGGCTAACCTCACTCAGAATGATGTTCTCCAATTCCATCCATTTACCAGCAAATGATAACATTTCATTCTTCTTCATGGCTGCATAAAATTCCATTGTGTATAGATACCACATTTTCTTAATCCATTCGTCAGTGCTGGGGCATCTTGTGGATTGGCACTAATTAAGTTAAATGACCTCTTTGTTACACAGAGAATGTCCTTCTTAGAGTACACTAAGGTCTTATTAGATAAGGTTATCACATTAACAAATTATCTACATGTTATAATGCAGCTCTATGTATATTTCTACAACTTTTCTGAAAATTTTAAATCATTTTAAAATAAAAAAGTTAAAAAGGGGAATCATATTTCCAATTAGAATATTGTTAACACAGATAAAACCATTTAGCTACATCTGTGTTAATTTTTGCAGACATTTTTCTTTGATAATGGTTACTCAAGGTGCTTTTCATTTAGTCAGCAATATCATATCCCTGAAGTGTGCAGTTTGGAACTGTAATTTTCCATTACTGCTAATTAAAAATATCTGTAACAAACCCCCTAAATTTTAGTGTTCATTTGCTAATACAATATGCAGGCTATGAGAGTTGGGCTTGATTTCATAGTAATCTTGAAGATGTGGCTTAAAATTATGGAAAACATTAAATTTTCAGCATGTCTTTTTTTTTTTTCTTTAAAAATTTTTTTTATTATTCATTTATTCACATGTGCATACATTATTTGGGTTATTTCTCCCCCCTACCCACCTCCCACACCTTTTCCCCCCTCCCCTCCTCACTTCCAGGCAGAACCTGTTCTGCCTTTATCTCTAATTTTGTTGAAGAGAAGATATAAGCATAATAAGGAAGACACAGCATTTTTGCTAGTTGAGTTAAGGATAGCTATACAAAGAGATTCCTAGCATTGCTTCCACAGCATGTCTTAATTACATTGATTCTATAAAGTCTTTCCTGGGAATGATTTTATATAGAGAATATGAATATTTGAAAATATCATTAAAACCATTATTTTGTGTGACTAATATAAACTAAAATGTTCTAGAAATAAAGAATATCTGTATTGAAAGAAATCTGGACACAGGTAACTTGTAGGATGGGTCACCTAAGTTATGGTACTTCCAGCATAATGAGTGTGAGATGTCTGTTAGCAGTTTCTCACATCCTTAGTGTGAGCTAGAACACTAAGGTCAGTTGCTTTTGTAATTTAACTCTCTTATTTCATACTTTCTTTAAAAACAGCACTTTCTACTTTTTCCCCAGAAAGATCCAAGAATCCATTGGATGCCCTTTCTATTTTCCATGTTGAGTCAGGTGCACTTTTGTCAGTTACAACAAAGTGGTCCATACCTGCAGCCTCAATCACACCTTTTTTATATTCTGCTATGAGATCTTCAGTTCTTCCTGTTCCTCAATCCAAAATCTATAAGCACATTTCCTAGGCCAACACACAAATTTCAGTGTCAAATTTTATTATAGGTATCACTTCATTACAAATCACCTTAAATACTATTGACTTATAAGAAACAAAGACCTTTTATAATGTCACAAATGTAATTCTAGCAATTTGGCTAAGAACTGAGTAGGCAATTCTTTTGCTGTATATATTGTTAACAAGAAGTCAATGAGTGGGACACAGCTTGTGGCTGGACTGGCAGGGACCCAAATGTCTTCACTCACAATTGTAGTATTCGTGTATAGAAAAGGCAGATGACAGAACTTAGCTGGACCACTCTCACTTCCCTTATGTTACACTGATTAAAGCAGCTGGGCATCTTACATGGCAGCTCATGGGTCTGACAACGAGAATAGGAGAGGATGGAGTCAATGTCTGAGCAACACTGCCCAAGAAGAGGAATGAGGGAACTTTTATGCTGCACTTCTTACATACCTGTACAACTAATTTCCAATGACAAAGAAAAGTAATGGGAAAGTGAAGTTGCAACAACTAGATAGGAATAGAGAAAAATAAATCTCAACTTCATGTCACAAAATATAGATTGAGAATAAATCTATAACAAAATCTTAAACTGGATCACAAGAAAGTACATACATATGCATTGATGGATAGACATGATGATAGATGATAGATAGATAGATAGATAGATAGATAGACAGATAGATAGAATCTTGGGGTAGGAAAATACTTTTTTTTTTTGATGGTACTGGAGTTCGAAATCAGGGCTTACACATTTGCTAGGCAGGCACTCTAACACTTGAGCCATGCCTCCAGCCCTTTTGGCTCTGGAATTTCTAAGATAGGGTTTCACTTTTTACCCAGGCCTGCCTGAACTGTGATCATCCTATTTATTTTCTCCACAGGAGCTAGGATGACTGGAGCATGCCATCATGCTCAGCTACTGGCTGACATAGGGTCTTGCAAACTTTTTTGCCTTCAACTGTCCTTAAATAGACGGCTGTTCTCAGCCTTTTGAATAGGTAGCATTACAGGCATGAGCCTCCAGCACCTGGCGTATTATAAGAAAGTCATAAAGGAAGACCATAGTAATGTGGACTGCTCAAAATTTAAAATCATTATTTATTAACAGACACAAACAGAAAATGAATAATCTAAGAAAATATTTGTGATCATATCTTATATAAATTAAATGTAGAATATAAGTAATCTACAAATTAGTAATATAAAGGTAAGCTGCCAGCAAATGACAAACAATATTTGAATGGACTAATCACACATAAGGATCTATGAATGTGATCAGTAATCACACTGAGATTACTAATCATTAGTTCCCAGAGAAACACACAATGATAAATTTCTGCATATCGCTTATAATAACAAAAATATAAAGGTAAAAAGAAGAGTAAATGAAATCAAAATAATCAGGAGAGAAGTGGAATATTAGAGAAGAGTAAAAGGAAACTGAAATAGGTAGATCAAATTTAAAAACCTAGTTCTCTGTAAAGTCAGACAAAATTAATAAGGGTGTAACCAAGCTAACAAAAAAAAAGAGAGAGCACACAAATTACTAATATCAGAAATGACACAAGAAGCCTCACTACATGTACTGTGGACATTAAAAGTATAAAAACATAATAGTCTAAACAACTCTCTGCCCCCATCTGCTAACATAGATGAAATGGACCAATTTCTTAAAAGATACAACCTGCCAAATCCACACAATTAAAAACAGAAGATTTGACTAGACAAATATCTATTAAAAGTATTGAATCAATAATCAATAATCATCCAAAACATAGACCACTAGTCCAAGAAGTTTTATCGTGAATTTTAATGATGTTTAAGGGGAAAAATGTATCAATTTCTTCAGAAGAAGAAACAGAGGGACTACTTTTGAAATCATTCTATTAGGGAATGATTAATAATATTCAAACCAGACAAGCTCATAACAAGCAAACAAAACAACATCAATATATTTCATAGACATGAATACAAAACCCATCAATAAAAGCTGAATTAAGAAAGGTATAAAAATAGCTATACTTGACAACCAAATAGGACCTATTCCACATATTTAAGCCTTCCTAAGTATTAAAAAATCTATCAATGGAATTCTTCCCATCAACAGGATAATGAAGAAACATGACATCATCATATCAATGCATGCATACAAGCAGGTGGTAAAATCCAGCACTAATTCCATTCATTCATGACAAAAATTATGCAAACTAGAAATTGAGGGGGTCACTCTTGTATGCTGATGAGGATATGGAATGATAGGAATTCCCATTGTTCTTTAGAGTACAGAATGGCACAATCACTTTGGAGGACAATTTGACATTTTCTTACAAAACTAAATGTAAGCTTACCACATTAACTAACCACCATACTCTGACAATATACCCAAATAAATTGAAAACTTTTGTCCACACAAGAACTTGCACATGGATGTTTTGGTGATACTGAGGTTTAAACTCAGGGCCTCTTACTCACTAAGCAGGTGCTCTGCTATGTGATCTAGACCTCCAGACCTTCTTTGCTTTAGTTATTTTTCAAGTAGAATCTTGCATTTGCACCTGGGGCTGGCCTGGGATGCGTTCCTCCCACCTGTAGCCTTCTGCCTTGCAGCTATCATGGACTTGAGCCACCATGTCTGGCTTATTGGTTGTGATGGGCTTTCTAACTGCTGTCCCCAAAACTGGTTTTGAATAGGGATCCTCTGTATCTCCACTTCCTGAGTAGCTGAATTCAGGTTTGGGCCAGTTCACTTGTCTGACACATAGGCTTATAGCAGTTTTATCTATAATTGTTAAGATTTGGAAATAATCAATGTGTTCTTCAAAAGATGAATGATATACTGTTGTACATCAATTTAATGAAACATTATTCAATGATGAAAATAAATAAACTATCAAGCTCTGACAACATAAGGAGGAAACACATGCATATTACAAAGTGAAAGAAGCCAATCTAAAAAAGATTACATACTGTGTGATTCTAACCATCTGATATTTTGGATAAGATAAATCTATGAAGACTCTAAATGATCAATGACTGCCAAGTGTGAGGATGAAGGGAAATACAAGCAGCAAAGCTCAGAGGAAGTTTAGGGCTGTGAAAGTATTCTGTATTATACTGTAATGGGAGATACACCTCATTACACCTTTCCCAAATCCCACAGAATCTACACACCAAGAGTGGACCTTAATGCAAATTCTGGACTTTGAGAAATAACACTGTATTAGCATAAATGAATTTATTGTAACAAATATGCTACTTGGTTGAAGGTGTGGATAGTTGTTGAGATTGTGTGTGTGTGTGTGTGTGTGTGTGTGTGTGTGTATGGACAGACGATATGTTGGAACTTGGTATAATTTTCACTCAATTCTGTTCTAAATGTAAATTTATTAATTTAACTTGCATACTTATAAAAAGATCAACAGCATTAAATCTTGGCAAGAATGTGGAACTACTTGAGCATTTAAATTGCTCATAGAAGTGCAGAAATCATGCATCTACTTTTGAAAACACTTTGCTGTAAAATTAGACTTACTTCTATATAATGACTCAGTAGTTTGGCCACGAAAACTTATGTCCACATGGTGTCTACATATCTCTCCAGCTGGATGTCGTACTCTTACAAGCTTGCTTTGCTAGAAGCTTTGTGCTCTCTCAGTATCTGCTTTAGTGTAAGAAAAGGTAATTTCCAGTTAATTCATTCAATTAATATCATTCAACATTGAAAAGACTGAACAACATTGATGAGTCATAATTACATCATCTTGAATGAAAAAGCTAGACACAAAAGAAACATATTGTGTTATCCAGTTTGTATGAAGCTAAAGAAGAAATAGAACTAACCTGTTGCAATAGAAATCAGAGGTATTCCTGGGAAAGGCAAGACTGACTGAGAGGAGGCACGGGACCATTTTAGTGTCCTTACACTGACGTGTATTCTGCACCGAACATTCTTCTCCCAGATACCATGTCATTAAGTTTGTCCGTTCCTCTCGGTATTTGCCCCATATATCCTTCTCAAAAAGAAAAGCATAATAATCTCCTTAGTTTTTATTTTTCTCTTCTGCATGGCATTCCTTGCCATCTTTCATAAAACATAATCATGTTGTTTTTTATTATATGTTACCCTGCAAAAAAATCTCTTGAATCCCAGCCCCCTTGAGTTTTTTCCAATGCATCCATAGTAAAGAGTTGGTACATAATCCACAGACAGAATAATTTTCATGTTCTGATCACTAATTCTGATTCAGGACTATTCTTTATTTCTTTTTTTTTTCACTGTTATAGATGCTTTACTTTATCTTAGTTGTGATAGTTTCAATCCAGCGTTTTTTGACATCAAACATCTCCCATGTCAAAATTTTTGTATATCCTTTTTCCATTGACTTCCCATAGGTCATGCTGAGCAGCCAGCACTCCTGGGACTATCATTGCCTATAACTCTGTTAATTGATTCAATATACTTCTGAGGTGTATGTAAGTGACTTAATCATGTCAATTATGGAGAAAGAGAACCCCAAACACCTTAGTTAATAGACTCTTAACTAGAAAATGTTAAAATGTGACGCAGAAATTGTTCTTATTCATTGGTGTTGAACACTACCAGAAGAGACTCTTTGCTTTAAATGTTTAAAAAATTTGCTATTATTAAACAAAGCAACTTATTTTAGTTGATTTTAAATCAAAAATTTGCTTGATATTAAAACAAGATTAAATAAAGTATGTCTCTAAATATTATAACATTATTTCCTTTTTTCTCTATAATCATACATACACACACATTTCTACTTCTATTTTATATTTTTTTGCGCAGTAGTACTGTTGGCTTTATATAAGCCTTACTGTAAAGTCAAACTGATTTAGACAAAATTTACTTAAAATTCAATAGGCAGTATCTATATTACATTTTTTTTTTCTTCTCTTTCTTTCTTTCATTTTTTTCCCACAGTCCTATCCCTCTGAGTTCATGCTCATCAATCATACTGGGAAGCTGACTTATATTCTCCACACTTCACCACTAACTGGATTACAGAGCTGAAAAACTTACTCAAAGTTTAAAATGTGATAAACGTAATCAAATTGCTCTAGTCAAATTCTAACAGTGGTGAATAGATGACACTAATTACCTTTTCTTATTATGCTACAAATGTGGTTTATTCCATCTTTATTCATGAAGAAATATCATGCAGCCCACTAAGGGGACTGCAGCAGGATGTAATATTGGCTGATTTGTTTCCTTAGTTTCACTTCCTTCTTTACCGGCATCCAAGAGATGTAATTTTAAGCTGCAATATGTTTATATGCAGGAGTTTCTTTTAGCCACTTTGGAAGATAATTGTTATACACTATAAAGTTTCACATTTTCTATAAGCAAGTACTTTCAAAACTCTAGTAAAGTGATGTAAACTTTGTTTTGTTTGTTTGTGAATTTTATTTTTGTTTTGGAAGAAGTAAGATCATTTCAAATCAGTTAACACAGAAAGAAATGAATCAGGTGTAAAGAAAGTACATGAACATGAGAGAAATTATGCCATTCTTCTCAGAAAGATATAGAGAAAGCAATACTTTTAAAGTGGATCCTTCACTTTTTATATGGAGAAATTTCTCATTAATTTACTTTGAAGGCGGTTTATAGAAAACATCTGCTCAAACTTGCTTACACAGTTTCTGATTTAAATCACCTCCACGCCTGTGACCAGTGATACAGTGGCCATTCCCAGTCATGTCACTCACTGATTCCATCCTTATTCTCCATAGCAGTGCTGTACTAACAAACACGATCTGCAGATGAGTCTGTTTCTGTTTTTCCGTTGCTTTGATTTTATGCTTGAAAGGATAAACCAACCTGAGCATCCTTCATGAGTACATGAAGCTTACTTTAAGACATTAAAACAATAAGCATTAATATACCAATATTAACATAAAGCAAAAGAGTATTGATTGATATTAGAATCTTGAAATTTTAAACATTTTACTGGGGAATATATTTAAAATTGAAAGAAAAGTATTTAAATAAGTAGTTTGGAATATCAGCATCCACATGGACAAGACAAGAGTGTTTTAAGTTCTTACCAGAAATAATATATATGGGAATACAATATAGGGAAGAACAATATAGCCCATAAGTTATAAAATAACATCCAGGGTAAGGAAGGCATTTACCTAGTACATTTAGGACAAGTGGACACCCTACTTATATGCACTTATAGTGTAATTATATTTTATGTTCAGTGAAAAATGAAGGCTTAGAAAGAATTTAAATGGGGAAATTACTTGATATGACTCACATTGTTTAATCATTTGACTTGATGATGGATTAGAGAAGTTTGGAGGGAGCAAGAATTAAAAGGAGTCCCTAGAGGGTCTATCATAGTCGGAAAGGAAAAGTTTTGCATGGGATTAAGTAGTACAGTTGAAAGAATCCAGATCTTGTAATTCTTTTTTCTCCTGTACTGGGGTTTGAACTCAGAGCCTTCCACTTGCCAGGCAGTTGCTTCACACTTGAGCTGCACACCCAGTCATTCTTTTGGTTTAGTGATTTTTCAGATAGGGTCTTACATTTTTCCCCTGGTCTCCTGATCTTTGCCTCCTACACATTTTGGGTTATGGGACTGCATACCACACTTAGCCTAGTTCTTGTAATTCTTTATGAGCCATTATAAAAATTATTGAATTATTCTCTAGTCTCGCATCATGAGATGTAAATTTTGTAAGACATTAAGAACTTTAATTCAAATATCAAATTTATATTTCTCACAATAATTATTTGTCTAATGTATTGTAGTGGTATAATTGCAAAAGCAAGGAGAGCAGCTGGATGCAACTGGGACCAAGAGCAATGAGGAATTTTGTTGAGGAGATAATCATAGAAGGACAAGATGTGTTTCAAGTGCATTTTGCATACAGGGCATCCAGGATATCCCAATGGATTCCGTGTGGCCTGTGAGGGAAGTCTCCCAAGGATGACTCCAATATTTACTAATTGAGAGACCAGTTAATGCTCTTTGATGGTAGGATTTACAGAGAAAAATCTAGGTCTGCTTGTAAGTACTGTTTTGGAGCATCTTGAAACACCCAGATTTTTCTGAGTTTTTTTATGTATCCAACTTACATTTGCAAATTAAGAATTCTTATTTATTTATCATTTTATTTGTATATTGAATGTTACTAAATTGCACCACCAATTTTACAACTCTTTAAAGAACATCCTGTGCTGATTTTTTCATTCAAATACCTTTGTTTCAAAAATTTCATTCACTTTTGTAACATTTTCCAAATTCTGTGCTGCAGAAGTGAAGCCATTCATTTTTATTGTTAAGGTCACGTGCCACTTAACCACGGGACTATGTTCTGGGAAAGACATCATTAGGTGATTTCACCATTGTGCAAACTTCAGAGAGTGCACTTATAAAAACTGAGAGGAAGGCTTCAGTAAGCAATGTAGTTTTTGGGAATCACCATTACGTAAGAGACCAAATGTCATTATGCATCTTTGTGTTTTTCTTTAACTGCATGTTCATTAACTGCGTTTCTGTTTAGGCAATTTTATGGAGAATATGAGTTGTGATTTTTACAAGCTGAAGGCATGGATCAAGCATTAAACAGCCTCCCTAGCAAGAAAGAAACCCTGAGTTCAAATCTCAGAACTAGTAATAAAACAAAACAAAACAGAAACCTTTTTTAAATCAAAAAATATATGAAGAATTTTGCTTTTTGAAGCTGTTTTCTTAGAAGCATTTTTAGGTAAGTGTAGGACAAATGAAATCATAGCTACAAAGGAAAATTTAACATAAAGGTTTTCATCAAATTTTTAGTACATTGAGATCGTAAATGTTTTGTGATATTGTGCACCTAAGATGAAAGACAAGATAGACTGAGTTTGTAGATTTATTATGGAATGTAAAGAGATAGAAGACTTTTATAAAACAAATACATTATACTATACAGTCTTTTCATATCAAACAAATACGGATATTATGTAATAAAATATAATACACTTTGATAAAACAAAACAGCTAATAATTCATCAACAAATGTGTATCAGCTTCAAGTAATACCTGGTTGGAAATTTTCAAATACTTAATGTCAGTATTTTATGTGAATAGGTCCTACCTTAGCACATTGTTATAGTAATAGGTTAATATTTCATATGTAATATACATTTTCATGTAATATTATAAAAAAGAAACTCTCTTCAATGTATTTATACAACATATTACAGAATATGTATTTTAGTATAATATTGTACATATACATCCACCAAATTTATTGCTGAAAATTTGATCTTATATCTGATGTTATTCTCCATCCCTTGCTTGTCTTTCTGCCAGTTTGCTGGGAAGAAGGGAGGACTGTCCATTCTGTAATCTCCTCACTGTGTCTTGGTCCACTGGATGGGGAGCAAAACACTGAGTACCAGGAAACCTGTGTCTGTCTTTATTTGCTTACTGACCGATAAAATTACAAGAAATAATAAATAGCATAATATTTTGGAGTATATATGCATTATGGAATAAATAAACCTAGGTAATTATCACATGCTTTACCTCACATGATCATCATTTTTGTACTAGAATATGTAATAGTCACTCTCTTAACATGGGTCTCTTAAAAATTAAATGAAATAACCCAGACTCCTGAGAGTGAACCTTATACATTGTTGGTAAGACTCTATTCGTAAAGCCACTACAGAAATCAGCATGGCAGTCCTCAAAAAATTAAATTTTGTTTCCTTACCCTTTGAAGCTGAAGAATTGAATTGAGAAATCCACTTGAAATTAAAGTTCAGAAGATTCTCTTTGTTAAAGTGACATTGAATTGTAACTTTACATTTTCTCATATCTTTAGATTTGCACTATTCAGGAATTTCTAAGTTGACTTCTGTGTCCCAGTCATTTCATAAAATTGTTTCAAATTGCACTACCTCTGCATATAAAGATTTTAATGAGATTAAGCTTGAAAAATTATAATAATTAGAATGAACTCAATACACTAAAGAAACTTGAAATCACCTCCATATCCACAAAACTTCTCTACAAACTGCTCACAATTAAAATCCCCCCACCCTCCATCCCATGTTTAGGAGTTTAAAGGTAAGAGTCTCCTTTTGTTTTTCACATAAAAATATCAGATTTCTGTCATCACAAAAAGCTGGATTAATTTTCAGAGACTATCACATGGCAGTGTCTTCCTGGTCTTTGCTCTTTTACCACTGAGAACAAAAAAGCACCAGCTTAGACACTGACACAACCAACAGCAACTACGGCAACAGTAAGGTTGCCAATAAGGTTAACCAACAATAAGAGGTCTGGAGGCAGAGTAAGCAGTTAGTGCTGCAGACCTTTGGGAAACTTGTTCACTCTAAGGGAAAATGTCCTGCTGCCAATAGGGTGGTAGGAGAAAACATGCCAGGCTTAAGCCATGAAGGCAAGGACCCCAGACAGGACAACAGAGTGCCATTCCACACCAACTGTGCCTTGAGGACTCACACAAATGATGCCTGCCTTCCTGTGGACTTCTCTTTGTGAGAAAACTAAAAAGCAAAGTTGTGTGGGTTAAGTCACTAGTTTCAGAACTCTGTTAATTTTTAACTCAAATACTTACTTCTTACCTCTCTTATCTTGGGCAAATTCCCTGTCCCCTATGTGATTCAAAGGCTCATTTGAAGCTATGAAAATCTGTCATATAAGCTTCAATTATGATAAACTGGAAGAGTTGATTTGAAATTCCAAATACTGTACTGGATTAAAGTGGAGTTCAAAATATTAAAGTGAGTTATCAAAATTTGAGGGGAAGGTGACAGTAATAAAACTTTTAACATATAATATTTAAAAATGCTGTACAAATAAAGATATAATAAAAAAGGATACATATACATTAGAAAGGGAAATGTTATTTCTGATCAATAAGGAAAAGTAAGGGTTTGAAATTTCTCTACACTCTGATAATTGAATTTGTTTATATGTTATATCTAAGCTGAGTAAGTTTTGGCAAATTATATTTCACTTGAAAATTGGCCATGTTCAATGTTTTCAAATATATGTTCTTAGAGTTAAATAAATTAATTTCTTACAATCTCTTGAAAAAATAAAACATATGGATTAGATTTCAAAAATATAAGTTATACCTTCTGAAAAATGTAAAACTTCAGACAATATAGATAAAGAAGAAAAAAATGGATGATTTTATACTATTTTAAAATTTTATCTTAAGCAAATGTGTCAAAAATTAAAATTTCATGTAGCTGGGTTGTTAGTCTTTACTATAATATCTTTATTTGACAAATATCTCATAATAATAATTATATGTTGGCAAGAAAAAAAAGAATGTTTGTTCCAATTAATAGCACTTGCACATTTGGACTTTGGCTAGGACCTGTCTGGTGGGCTGCACACATTCCACCAAGATGCCAAAATATTGGAATCTTAGAATGTTTTATTTTACTGGGTGAAAAGGATTTTGCTGACATGTTTACATTAAGGATTTGAGATGGCGAGGCAACTCTGTATTATCTCTGTGGATCCAGTGTTATCACAGGTGTGTTTCTGCTAGACAGGCAAAAAAGCTAAGAGGTAGAAAAGACAGTAGGGTAGAAATAGAGACTGGTAAGGAGAGAAGTGATTGAGCATCTTGTTTTGGAGATGCAGGAAGAGTTCATAAGCCAAGAAACGTGAGTCTCCTTTAAGAGCTGGAAAAAAGTCAAGAAAAGAGATTTCCTTTGGTGCTTACAGAAGAAGCCAGCCCTGACAGCACCAGATTAGTTCATAAGACTGCCTTGGGACTTCTGACATTCAGATCTATAAGACAATAAATTCATTTTTATGTAAGCCACTAATTCTCTATTCCAAATAGCTTGTATGTTCATCTTTCCATTATTTTGTCTCATTAATCAGCATGAATATGAAAACCCTAAAGAAAAGAGAATATATCATATTATTTATAATCTCTCCTAAATTCAACAGAAGAATAAAATGAGGCTGTGATTATTTACCTGTTACACTTTTATTTTCTTCTAAAAATATGTTCTTTAAAGATATTTCCTTCCAAGAACCCTTTTCTCAAACAACACCAAACCACACTAAAAAACTTTTTAGTAATTAAATTAGTCTTATAATTAATTTCCTTGAATCTAAATAAATACACAGAAACTAAATAAAAAATAGATAAATATTAGTAAAGTATAAAACTTAAGTTTTGTACAGGAAAGTAGGCTTTTTATAGAATAAAAAAGGATTTCAAAATATCACTGTCTTCCACTGAACACTATTGAGCTTGGCACAAGAGTATAGATGGATGTGTAGGGGGTGGATTTGGAGGGAAAATGCTGATGTCATTGCACATAGAAGTTGAAGCTGGTTCTCCTAGCACCAGCTCCATGAGAAGTTCCCTTGGACACAGATCCTATAAATTGGTTAGACAGAAACTTGACAGAGTCTGGTTTCTATAGGGGAAGGTGACCTTGAGGCAGCTGTTCTCACTGCTTCTAATGCCCACACATTGCCCTAAAAGTCCAGAGGATGTTTGAGAACAGACAGGAAAATGCCAGCTCCTTGGCAGCAGAGAAGAGCAAGCTAACACATAGCTCCAAATGCATGTTTCCTCATGCAGGCAGATTGTGAAAGCTGATTGTTTTCAGAGAAAGAAGAAAGAAATGTAAAAGCCTTTATAAATATAGTACAAATTTTTGCTAGACATATTTGATTGTCATACAGGTATAGAAAAAAATTACATAAAAAAGTGAGCTTACCATTTTGGTGTTTTCTCATCTCCATATCATCCTGCAACACGTATTTCTCCTTAGCTTCCATTTCTTTAGTGGGAATGACATTCATTCCCAGTGTCATTCCACAGTGAAAAAATAATTATCTGAAACTACTCTTCCTATCCATCGTTCAGATGATCTCACTTTTCTTTTTTAGTTGTCTCTTTCCCAGCTCTCCATAGCCAAAGCCTAGCCTTGAGCTCTCAACATCTCTTGAGTAAATCTTTCCACGTGGCATTGAAATGACAATTTTTCGTATGTCCTAATGCAGCTCTCTGCTATGCTATAGGGCGATATGACAACTCTGTGCTAGACTGAGCTGCCATGAGTCACACGAGTGTACTCACCACTTCCTGAATGAAAAACTAAGAAATATTCTTCCTATTTCTATCAATGGTCCCTATGTGTAAGCACACAATGAAAAATATAAAGAAAAGAAGAGAAAAAAAGCATTGGAAAAATGTGAATGAACTTTTCACTGGGTAGTGAAGGCTATACAATATTGAATTATCTGAATTCAATCTCCTTTTGATCTAAAGAAACCATATGTTGGAGAGTTAAATTTCATGCAACAATGTTTGTTGTACAAATTAGACTTTTTCTATCTTACAGTCTTTGCTCAGAGAAGAAAATATGAAAGAATAAAAGCATAATTACCATATTCTTATCAAGGACAAATGTGTTAATAACAAGGAAGGACCTAGACAAAAAAAAATTTTAATTTGCTAAATAAGATGGCTTTTATATTTTACCATACATACAACCCTACTTTACAAGTACTTAGCTGCCTGCTGCATAAACACTTTCCTATGTTAGAACACCAATCATTAATGCTTCCTCAAAAAAAAGTGTTGATTTATCTTGAACTCTGCTTTATTAAAATCTATCTTTTATACCCAAATGAGGAAAACAGTTGCCATTGATTTTTGAGCCTGGAACACATTTCCTTATATGTGGCTCTTTTATAATGACATCTGGCCTTGAGCAGGTAAGGGGAAAAAAAAACACCACTCAGGAGCAAAGCATACTTTAATTAACTGCGAACACTTCTCAAGGCCATCTTTAAACACTTATACTTCATGGCAAGACAGAGAAAAGACAATTAATAAAAGAGTCTCTCTAGGAAAGAAATTAGTCAGAAATAACTCTTTGTTTAAATTTCTGGCACTGACGACATCCAGTATGACAGGACTTGGAGGCCTCCATCTGCTGTCAGTTTCAACGTCTGTTCCCAAGATGCTTCTGAGATTGTCATGTTCCTTCCATCCAAGCAAGAAAGCAATCATCAACAACTCCACCGAGTAAAGGGAAGTGTGAGCAGCATTGCCTATGCATGAATAACTGAATTAAGTAACTCTTTGCACCTGCCTCTTTTTTTCTTTTTCTAATTCATAATTTACATCAAAGACTTATAAAAGCAGTGCATCCACCCAGTGATTGCTACATTGGATTTTGATTACTTCTTCCATTTCATTAGAAGTGGAAAAATGTGTTCCCATTTAATAACTACCTAATTCATTAATTTAGCCACCTATGAGGCAAAAATCCTTTTTGCTTTATTAATGAAGCATTGCTTATCAGGAGGCATAACATCTAAAGTCAAACTAAATATAATTTGCCTCATACTCCAAGAACAATATAAAGGCTCATTGTTTAATGTATTTTGAATTGGTTTTAAATTTATTTTATGATGCGGAGTAGTTGATGCTTCTGGCATGGGATGAAAGTCCTCATTTTTCCTATACTTGTTCCATAAACATACACATAAGCTTAATACTTTTCAATCTTCCTCAAATGTAATAACGCAAAAGAAGGAAAAGTGATGATGAAAACATGGATAAATTTAGTCAAAAAAGAATTTAAAGAGTTTTTTTAGATTATAGTGTGTGTTTAGAATTGTGTGTTTAGAATCCCTGTTATTAAAATATCTAATAAATATAAATTATTATATACATATAAATTAAAATTCCCTAATACATATATACTAATACATGTAAACTAGGGGAATAAAGCTTGACACCCAGAGATTACTATTGTACCAAAAAGCCTGAGTGAATAAAATGGTCTTCTTCTCAATTCTTAATAAAAATGTTTAATTAACTGGAATTGTAGGGATTAAGAAAATGAGGAGTTCTATAAAAAGAAAAGTTTCAGTTTTCTCTCTATTTTGACCTCATTATGTGGACAACACGGCAAAAAGAGAAGAGCTCATGGGCACTTGTATAAGGACATTAAGACCAGAAATTGACAATGAGGCAAACCATCAGTGCACCCAACAGCATATCGTCATTAGAAGTAGTTTAGCTAAAGAGATATCCTGTTAACTCACAAGAGAGTTAAGTCAGACAGATGAGGACTGAAATAGCACAATGATTTATTGTCAACAACAAGGTCTAACAGTGGTTATGATTGGGCTATTCATGAGGAGAATGGAATAGGGTCAAGTTCTTGAGCACATGATTCATAAGTCTGAAGTTGGATCAGTACTGAATGATGGCTCCTTTTTAAGGTAATGATGGGAAATTGGATTAAGGATGCCTACAGTGTTCAGATAGAGAATGCTCTTATTTGAAGAATTATTCATATTCACTCCTAGACGGACTTACAGCCATTTATTCATGGATTAACTAGATTTTTATTTTCTACTTACTGATTTCTTAATTAATAATGTTTGACATGGTCTCTTTTTCTTCGATGTTTTTCTTCATCTGCTGTGAAGGATTGGCTATAATAACACATTATTGGATTTGCTTTCTTGACCATCCTTCTTAGTGCGGAGTCCTGCAAGTATTATTTTTTCAGTCCACTTCACTTTCCTTTTCTCCTTGTTTCTTGATGGTATAGATAACAAATTCCAAGAAACAGAGAACTTTTTCCTTTGATTCCATACTCAACACTCAGTAGAATGGGGCTTTGTGTTCCATAAATTATTGACTTAAAAATCAAACTAAATTTTTTTTAATCAAGAGTGTTTGGTCACACATTAGCTTCTAATAAATACACAAGATGAAAGGCATGGCATTAGAAGAAAATAAGTGAAGAATATATAGAAAATATGGGATGAGGTCTATGAAAAAAATAGAACTTTTTGAAACAGTCTCTTCCCAGAGTTCTCCTTACCCAGATGATTTTACAGGTAAATTCTTACAAATTAATTGGAATAGCTGTTATATACTTTTGTAGCACACAGGAAAATTATAACTGTTCAGTACATTTATAAAGCAGTGCTATGCTGGGCAAAGATAGCACATAGACAATATTTTACATATAAATATTGATATGAAGCTATAAATAATTCATTAGCATGTAGAATCAAATAAACCATTCATGAATAATATACTCACCCAAACATTCAGGTTCAGAACTAGGAAGTTAACGAATATATATTGTAATGTTAACTGATGAAATAATAAATATATTAAAGTCTTTATTGGTGCCAAAAAGTATCCTAGCCAAGGTCACTTTCTTAGCATAGCAGAAGTGCTGACCCAAGTGCAGAAGGCAATGGGTGGGATGAAAATCTTGCAAACAGAGGATAGGGAAGAGGAAGGGGACACTTTCTAAAAGATGTAATGCTGTTGTTAGATTTTTAACCAGTGACATTATTGAAAATAGAAAAAAAAACCATTTTTCACCAAGTCTGGTGGCACTTACTTGTAATCCCAGAAATCAGGAGGCTGATTCAGGACTTCATGGTCAGGTTGGGCTACCAAGCAAGACCCTGTCTCAAAAATGTTCTAAGATGGTGAAGAAACATTGAAGCAATTTTAACATGAAAGAATTAATTAAGTATTCCTCTTAAAATCATCTAAATTAGAAGTTTTTTTCACAGGATGTAAAAAGATGGGTCAATGAAAAACATTACTTTCTGAGTAATAAATGCAATGTAAATGAAAATAAGCGTGTCAAAGCATTAAATAATCATGTGAGAATATGCAGAGGGTGAAGCAATTGCATAATTGGATAAATATTCTTTTAATGATGAAATAGTATTTCAAGCAATTTTTTAAAATATAGCATTCAGTGAAACTCACGTAATTAAAACCGGCTAAGTACTTCATTAATTTTGAACCATAATCATAGCCAGGTAATTTGCCGTAATTAAAATATAGCAGAAGGCATCTTGCTTTGCTTATATCAAAGAATTAAAATTTCACAAAAAATGTGAGCAAACAAGTAACGAATCTTTATCATATTAGCTAAATGACATCTTAAAAATCAGAAAATCATATTCAATATTACACCTTTTTGTCATATAATTGTAAAATTTTATATTTCTGGAAAAATTAAAATGGTGCTGGGGCCACTGACTCACTTTTACTCATTTCACAAAATCTACTCCAGAGAGAAAGAAATGGTAAAGTGTGACAATGGCATCAATATATACAGGTTACAAGATGTGAGTTTATGCACCTGTGATCTTGGATTGAAAAAATATGTCTTTATGGCAATTAAAAATATGAATAAATGGATATTGATATATTTCAATATCTCAAGCATATTGGTACCTTAAATTTTAGCATAGTTTTTAAAATTAAGAACGATTTTAGAAGACAACTGCATTTTTAGAAGGATATTAATTTAAATATAAATAAATTGACTCATATTCCAGGAAGTTTTATTAATCAATTTAAAACAATAACACCTGTATAGAAAATGTGGGATAACAGTGTGAGCAATCAAGTGTGTCCAACAACAGTGAACAGATGAAGGGCATTCAAAGTGAGCACGTGTTCAGAAGAAACATGTGTGTCTTGGTGATAAAGGATGGCACAAGGAGAGGAGCATTCTTGGCATGAAACACAATGGCAGGTTTAGGAAGTATTTCAAAGGAAAATTGTCTAATATGCATCGAGATAATGTGAAGACATGGTTTGTCCAAAGCATCTTTTGGATGTTAATCAGAGGCTAGGTTTCATGCTGCTATTTATGTTACATTGTGTCATTAATACATGCACATAATGGACTGCCTGGAAGAATAACTGGAGTGTTAAAATCTTTTATTATTGATGGTAGATATACTTTCAGGCATTTATTTTGATTTTCTGTTTAAATTATATTTTTTGAACACCTTATTCCAATAACCCTTTTTCTAATCATGTTATTTTTTTCCTTTTATTATAAAATAATAATTGATTATTAAGAGGTACAGTGCAGTCAGAATTCCTGTTTCCCCAGTTTTCATTTTTCATCATCTGTGTACTGCTTTTTATTATGCAGTGTCGTTAAATGAAAATGGAGCATACATCACTCTTGATACCGTGCTGTTTGCTTCTTATGTTCTTGTAAGCATGTTTGTCCACATTATGTGCTGTGATTTTCATGATACATGGAGTTCTCCTGTGGTTCCTTCTGACTCAGTGTAGTATTCAATTGCGTATGTGATATGTTATAATATTCGACACTAAAGTTCAAGTGAAGCAATCATAGAATAAATATCCAATTTTGTGAGCAAGGTAGTTCTGAATTTCAACTTTCGTGTTGTTTCCTAAACATCAAAAAGAATTTTGGTTGGATAGTAAAGTGATAAAACTCTCCCAGAAGCAGTTTGGAATAAGAGTTAGCATTTATGCATTTCACAGCTTGTCAATGTCCTAAAACCTGGAGATTGAGTTCTTTTTTAGATGCAACTGACCCTATTAACAAGGATTTTTAGTGCTGACATTTTTTTAGTTTTTAGTTAAAAGACATGATACTATGGAATATTAAATACAATCAATTACAACACAGTAAACATATTTATATTAGCAGCATAAGAATTAGAAAGGCATACAAAATACAACATGTTAAAGTCCTCAAAAAGAATCCTTAAGGCTTCTAACAAAGCCATATGTAGTGAAGTTCTCAATTATTTTGGAGTTCAAAGGGAAAAATATGATTTAAAATGTTAGTAAAGATTTACTAAGAGAGATAACATATAGAAGTGAAAGCCTGAGTTTAGGAATCAGGCAGGTGTGGACTTGGAGCTAGCTCTGCTACTTACCGTCTTTCAACCGTGTGAAATTTACTAAAAATGTTCCTTTTTCTTTTGTCTAAATATAGAATGTAGATACACTCCTTTGAGAGAAATTAATGTGCCCAGTTCTTGAATTTCCTATCAGAGAACTTTGGTGTTCCTGCCACACAAATTGAACTTGGATGTGATCTTCTCTGAGAAATGTGATATTAAGACATAAAACATGACCACGTTGTCAGACTTAGCCATGCTTGTGTATGCTTCTCTCCCTCTTGTACTTCTACTACCTGCTGTGGTGAATGTGTGCCTTGGAAAGTCACCGACACAAGCAAAACAAAGTCACAGAGGAGCAGGCCTGACACTGCCCCACTGCTGTGGTTTGTGTGCAAACACAGCCGTGCTCCAACTCAACCACACCCTGCCATTTGGATGCCTGAGAATCAAAAGAAAAAAAAAACCCTCAATATGGTAATGGTTTACATCACCCATCTTGTTATATGTGTGCCTACACAAATACTTGGACACATATTACTAAAATTCACAATTTATAGTGCTATTGTGGATAATTTTATTCATAATTCTTATATAGAATATATATAGGATGTTAATTTCCTTCATTTTTTATTAGAAGATTCATTATAAAAACTAAAGCAATAGCAATTCCTGTGAGTAGTAGGTTGTCATTATTGTAATCTTCACATGTTAGAGGAATTTGAGATAAAATACAATTTCAGATAAAAAATTTTTATACTACCTTATTAAGAATGAAATTTACATATCAGGTGAGAGGGAGAGTACACATTACAAATGTAAAAGAAAATAACCAGAAAAATCAGTCAGACTCTCTACAAACGAGTTAGGCAAAGTAAGTGAAATTGCTTGGCTCAGTCTACTAACTTATCACCTTACCTCTTTGTCAACTTTTCTTTTTGAAAAGCTGAATAACAAGGTGCCTAAAGTCACTCAGACTTACCGTCATGGATGTATTGTCTGTTGTGCAGTTATCAATTCCAAGTAAAAGTGTAATTGATATTTATCTGTCATTGAAATAAAAAAATGGTCTCAAAGGCCTATGGCTGAGCCACCTTACATTTGAAATTTTGATTTAATACTTATTAAATCTTATCAAAAGCAGAGAAAATTTGGTCATAAATGTTACGGTTCAGGACTCAGGTAAAATAATCCCTTTTTCCTATGTAGGGTTTATAAAATTTGAAAGATCAGCACATGAATCAAATGGATGAAGCAAACAAACAAGCAAGAACAATCAGCCTTCTTTTGACAAAATGAAAAATAAGGTGTTGAGACTCAGAGTTGTGAGTCTTTCCTCTGGAGATAGACACAGAACCATGAGGGTGGAGAGCAGAAGAGGCTGGAGGAGACTCAAGAGGTAGACTATCTACCTAGCAAGCCCTAGGTGCAGAGATCAAACCCCAGTACTCTCCCCATAACAACACAGACAAAAGAGGATTCATATTGTGGGTAGGCATGAAGACCATGGAGAAGTGCTGCAATGGACACTCCAGACTGTGAAAAGGACACTCTTCCCTTACTGTGGTGCCTCAAACTCTCGCTCACAGTATGTTCCTTTGACAAGCATCTTTTTGAGTCCTTTTTCTGTAATCACTGCAATGATGATTCATCATAAAAAAAGATGAATGTGGCTACTGTCCTCAGTGAACTTAAATTCTAAAGGGGAATATGGACAAGTTTTCATAATAGATTATGGTGGACGATGTAACTAAGGTCAAATAAGGATACTGTGGCATGAAAAGGCAATTACATTTAAAGTACACTTTCCTGGCAATTCACATTCATGTACTCATAGATTGAGAGCATCTGGTCCTACTCTGATAAATTGGGAAGTTTTTATGTCATTGGATTTTGAAATCTATCATGGAAGAGGGAAGAGTTAAATGGAACTGAGTTCATAAATCAGCTTCAATTTCCAGTAAAAGAGTTAAGTTATCCCCCACACAAGGATGTTATCTTAGATAACTTCAGCCATGGAAACATCACGTTAATACTCTCAAAAATGTCAGGCTGGTAGTAGTGTGTTAAACAAGTTGGTAAGGAAAGAACAGAAGTCAACTGCATGAGTTAGGAAGTTAAAAAACTCATGTCAAAAACCCGAAAGAAATAAAGGATAAAAATGACCAAGGAAAAGGTGACAACCTACAGTTAACATGCAATTTTGTTCTACCGAGTTATAATTCATGTATTAATTTATTTTTATTAACATGTGTTAATAACAAGGAATAATGTGTTTCATTATGACATTTTCAGAAATGCTTACAATGTTCTTTGATCATTTTCATACCAATCTCCCTCTCTTGTCCCCTCTCCCACGGCCCTCCAAACTATCCTTCTGCTACTTTTATGTCTTTTTCTAAATCTAGATTCTTCATATGATAGAAAAGATGCAGTATTTATCTTCCTCAATCTGTCTTATTTCATTTAACATGCTGATCTCCAGTTCCATCTATTTTCCTACAAATGACATAAATTCATTCTTCCGTATGGTTGAAAAGTATTCTGTGAATATATTATGTCACATTTTCTTTACCCATTCATCAGTTGTTGGATGTCTAGACAGAGTACATAACTTGGCTATTGTTAATAATGCCACAATAACATGCATGTGCAGGTGTCTCCATTATACACTGACTTTTATTCCTTTGGGTATATACCCAGGTGTTGTACAGCAGGATCATACGGGAGTTGTATTTTCAGTTTCCTGAGGAACTCCCAGACTGATTTCAATACTGGATGCAATAATTTACAGTGCTACCAATAGTGTATAAAGATTTTTTTAAGGGCAAACAGGAAGATTTTGTTTCTGGACACATTATATTTTCTTTTATAGGGCTCTTATTAGTCTTTAAAATTTTTATTTTATCATTTTTACGTTTGCTTACATGTGTATACATTATTTGGGTCACCTCCTCCCTCCCCACCTCCAGGCAGAACCTGTTCAGCCCTTCTCTGACTTTGTTGAAGAAAAAACATAAAAGATAATAAGAAAAACAAGGCATATTTGTTAGTTTGAGACAAAGATAGCTACACAGGGAGATTGTGATGCTGCCATGCACATGTGTAACACAACCCACATTGGTTCATGTCTACCAGACCTCTTTCCCACATTCTCACCAGTTTTTTGGGTTGTTTGCTTCCTTGATGACAGCCATTCTGACTGTGATGAGGTGAAATCTCAGTGTAGGCTTGATTTGAACTTTCCCAATGGCCAAAATGTTGAACTTTTTTCATATATTTACTGACCGTTTGTATTTCTTTTGATAACTGTTTAATTCATTTTCCCATTCATTGATTGGATTGTTTGTTCTTTTGGTGTTTGATTTTTTGAGATTTTCATATGTTCTCGATATTAAACCTTTGTCCAATGAATAGCTTGTCAAGATTTCCTCCCAATATGTGGATTGTGTCTTCACTCTGGTAGTCATTTGCTTTGTGTGCAGGAGCTTTTAATTTGATGTAATTCCATTTCTCAATTCTTGCTAGTATTTCATAAGCTATTACAGTCTGATTCAGAAAGCCTAGACCTATATCTTGAAGTGTTTCCCCTATTATTTCCTGTAGAAATTTCAAACTTTCCCAGAACTAGGTAGTATTGTTTAGAAATTTATTTTGTTCTACTTTTGTTCATGTTTATTATTTTATAATCCTTTGGAACAATTCATTATAATATATTAAGCTGGATTTTCCAATACCTTTATTCTTTTATTCTTTTGTTTTATTCCTTTATTCTTTTGGTACAGGGATTGTCCCAGGTCCAATGATAAGAGTCAGAATAACCTTAATATTTTTGAAACTTTAAAGAAAATTTTAAAGGCCAATTAGAAAAGATAAAATTCTCTACAGGGAAAATGTGCACATGACCAGAAGTCCTGGTCATTCAAAAAGAAGAAATATTTTAAAAATCAGCTTAATTAATATTAAAAATGATAACTAGATATGAAACTTAATGAGACATAAATAGCTAAAAGTAAAAATGGTAACAACCCATAGTAGTCAGGGAGTAAATAGAAAATAGTAGGAATGTAAGTTAGCATAAATGTTCTGGTATGATCTCAATCATAGCAATTTCTGAATACTTATCCAGTGTTTAAACTTTGGCATACCTTTCCACCAATAAACCTACTTTCCAAAAGGAAACAATATATGCATAAAATATTAAGCATTTTCATTATAAAGTATAATATTGCAGGAAATTATTATCAACTTACATTCAACAATAAAGTTAGATTTTGTTTTTTTTCATAAAATGAGATTCATTTAACTAATTAAAAATGATGTATTGGGGTACTTATGTGTAATATAAAGTTGAGGTATTTCTGGGTAAT
This sequence comes from Castor canadensis, assembly GCF_047511655.1. Taxonomy (NCBI): domain Eukaryota; kingdom Metazoa; phylum Chordata; class Mammalia; order Rodentia; family Castoridae; genus Castor; species Castor canadensis. The sequence continues at coordinate 6,612,200 of NC_133389.1, forward strand.
CATGTTTTATGAAATATTTGCTTTCTGTTATTATTCATTCTAATATTCTCTCTTTGGAATATTTTTAAGGTGGATCCAAAAGACATAAATATGAGATTTCACCAATAGTTTTACTATTCTTCATAACAAAGAGAGGCCAATTAGTAATGCAGGGAAAACATCAGCAATAATATACACAAAGACATTACTTTCTAATTTTGCATTAGTCAACCTAAAATGTAGCTAAAGGAAACTGGGTTTGGTGAGCACTAAGTTTTTATGTCCTTTTTTTTCTTCATTTGTTCCGTGTTCCTTGTTGGCATTTTGTGAGGCTATTGCAGGTTTCAAAGTAAGAGACACATTCAGGTGCTCTAATTGGCATTCGTGTGCTGTAAGGATAGGAGGGGAAGAAATAAGGAGGAAGACTCCATCTCTTGGTAGCCATCAGCCAGGTTTTATAAAAGTAAATGCTCCTGTGTATGAAACAGAGGTTAAAATGACCTGTTGGCCTAAATAAGTTGGAATAATTTACTTCTGAAACTATATATGTTAATTAAATAATTAATAGAAAGAAGAAACTTGCTGTACTCAGATGATCTTTCTGGCATAACTGACTGCCCTTCTGCATTTTGTCCTTACCTCACACACTTTCCTTTTTCAGGAAATGTAGAATGTAGACATTTCCTATCCTACCACACATGTGCCCTCTTTTTTCTCTAGTTTGTACTCAGTGCACTGGAGTATGGCTGACTGACAGTTAACCCCTAGTTTTCTTGAGCACTTGTAAACTTCTGTTATATGGAAAAATCCTGGTGACTTGTGTACAAGGGATCTCTATAGATAGGAATGCTATTGGGATGACCAAGGATTAGAAAGGACCAGACCAATAATTCAAATCTTATTCAATTACCTGTTTTAAAAGTTACTATTTTCATAACTGTTTTGTTACTACTGAAACATCAAAATATATTTACTTTTCATATACTAATTTTCTAAATTAGGGTCTAAGTTCAATATGTAAGGAAAAAATTGAAACATGTCTAAAGCACCAACTCTCAATTCTTGAATAGACCTTCATTAGAACAATAAACAAGAAGAAAAACGTATTTATTTTAGGAGACATGTTGTGAAAGTGGCATAGTCAATGTGTTTGCTGACTCAAAGTAAAATGTCTTTGGGACTTGAAACTTACAGAGAAATACCACAACTCTCTTCTCATCCGAAGCCAGGGAAAACACTCTTAAAATCTTTGAGTGACATAAAAAATAAAATCCCCTCCATCACTTTTTAATTCTAATGATAGAATTAGAATGTGTTGTTTGTTCAGTTATGCTTTTGGCCAAAGTATAGGGTAACAAAGAAATGTGTTAGAATAAATATTTATAATGTCTTCTTAATCACTGTGGTATTCAGACATGCAAGATGGCACAACAATCTCCAAATCCTTATATTCCAACCCCTGTATAGTTGTCCTTGAATGTGGAAATAAACCTAGTGACAGCAAGGATACTTTATTCTCTCTGGTTGGTTGGTCACAAGTTAGAAAAGTAGGCAAAGTGATGGAATCTATCAGTTATTAATCAATTCCTGGCCACTTGGGTCTCATTTTTACAGAAGTAACCATTTATCTTCCTGGATTGTCACTATACACACAATCTGCCTTCCTGGATTTTTTAATGGACAAAATTTTCATGTATTATATTATACAGCATAATGTTTTTACTGATGTGTACATTGCATAATAGCTAAATCAAGCTATTTGACACTCACCTCACATCAGATGCTCTGCATCAAAGGGTTTGATTTCCTGGGAAGGGTAAATGTTCTGGGTCAGAGTTATACTTTATAGACAAATAATGGCCATTGTTTATTGGCACAAACTGTCTCTTGGTGTGTTGAACCTACATCAGCCATATCTACAACTTTTTTATGCTTTAGTCATATTTTGTATAGGTTCTTACATTTTTTTCCTGGTCTACATGGACCATGATTCTCCCACCTATGGCCTCTTATTCACTTGGAGTTACAGGCATGAACCACCATACCCAGCTTGTTGATTGAGATGGGGCATCTCTCACTTTTTTCCTGGGCTAGCTTTGAACAGTGAGCCTTCAGATATCCACCTGCAGGGAAGCTGGGATTATAGTTGTGAGTCACTGCACCTGGCCTGGCCTACCATGTTAACTGATATATCTAGAATACGTTTCTCAATCAGACCTTAAATCTTAAAGAGAACACAGCAGAAAAGTCTACTAAATGCAAAAGTGACTCCACTCTGAGAGGATTTAAGGACACAATGCAGTTTCTTTTTGAAGCAGGAGTTCAGGATATTAGATTGAGCATCAGATGAGGGCTGTTCCTATTTTATACAGTTGGAACAGCAGGAGATGACATCAGTGTTCAGGTTTGTGTTAGTTAGTACAGGAGGCTGGGAGGAGAACTTGGAAGAAGAAAGTAATCAGGAATCTGGTTCTGAGGGAGTGTCACCTGCCAAAAAAAAAATGGTCCATAGGTGATGGGGAACCATGAGGTGAGCCCTATCGTGGTCACAGCTCACTGCCTGGAGAGCATGTAAAGAAAAAAAAGTACATTTCTGGCATCCATGGCCAAAATCTAACTTCTTGTCCAAGAATTACAAAATTCTGACATTCAGAATTATCCCCAAACTTAAGGCAGAAACAAACAAAAAGAGGTGTAAAGAGGTCTGCATACTTTATGAAAGAAGATATCTTAATGACAAACAGCGCACGGACTTGGCAAGGCTCCTCAAGTGTTTGATGACAGGCATATGATCATGTGACAAAAAATGGCGATAAGAAAAGCAGTTTTCTTTTTGATGAATCCTTTTTGCAAATGGAAAAGACCATCCATGGAAAAGAATAACACATTTCTGAAAAAAGGTAGGAACAAAAGTTGCAAAATGTACTCTCCAAAATCAACAAGTGAAGAGGAATAATCCGGTTACTGATGGTAAAATATTTAAACAGACATCTCAGCAAAGGGAACATATTGATAGTTCAAAAATGACAAGGGCTAGTCGTCATCACGGTTGTTCATCAGTAACGTGTACATTTAAGCCAGCTGGAAAAGAGTTGGAGGTTTATTAACATGCAGTCACATTCGTCATATATACCAGGTGTGAAACTCTTCAGTGCTCACTTCATGACCATGTAAAATGGTGCATCTGTATGTTTAAAACAGCTTTATTGGCACTAGTCAAAATATGGAAACTTGGACTGGGTATGTACTCCGGGGTAGAATGCCTGAGTGCTGGCCTAGCTTGAGTGTGTCAGTACTTAATAAAACGTGCACTGAAATGTAAGAAAATTTCCTTTAATAAAGGTTTGTATAAAGACCAGCGGGAAGTTTGTATGGTTCTTCAGTATTCTTATGAAATCTTTCCTGGTCAGTAACACGGATGACTTTCCCAGTATAGTGAATAAGTTTGCATTTCCATAAAGCTCAGAAACAGCTAATTAATGCTGAGACAAATCCCCACAACATTCACCAGTCATGGGGAAATTGAGGGGTTATTATCCAGAAAGGCTTAATCCCTTACTTTAAGGGATTCTGGGTGTGTTTTTGTCATGAAAGAGTGTCACTATGGTATGTAAGTAAAAAGTACTGCATTTTACATCTCAGATTTGTGCTTTTTGCTGGATGTAACATATTTCAATAAAAACAAAAGAAACATCATTTTGATGCTAATGTTCCTTATTAAAAATGAACTCATATTATTTACCAAAGAAATTATTATGATAATCATATGTTTTAAGTACTGCTGATGGAATCTCTTCAGAAATAAAGTGTTTTGCATATTTCACCAAATTTGGAAAATATTAAGTACTTTCAAAATAGGATAATTTGATGTAAACATGGTTTAATAAAGATAATTGAAGAGAGTAAAGATTGTTTTCTCACTGTATTTCTTAGTGTAACATTTTGTAAATTGTAATTCCTTCTGAGTGTTTAGAATGTGTGTTCAAATATGGCACTTAATTCAGATTTCTAGAATATTCTTGAAAATATGTAGTAACTTGAGTACTCTGTATGTACATGTGAAGCTGCTTATGGACCTAGGATTATAGTGAAATAAAGATATACTGAAAAGTATCCATAGTTAAATTTGATCTGTTAAGCTTCCGCACAGGCAGCTAGCCAAAACTTTGTCTTTATTCCACTAAAGCTTTGTTCAGCATCATCTTTGTACATTTTTTCCCTTTTATTTAAGGTCAGAGAGTTCACATTCATTGTTACTTTTATTTTTTGACATTTGACTTCTTTTTTTTTCCCCACTTTTTCTCTTCCTCCTTCTGCTGCATTTACCCAGTATTTCTATTGAAAAGTTTGAATAGAGTTGTAGAGGAAAGTAGAGAAAATGGCTAAGTCCTCATCACTTGTCAGATAAATCCCAGGGTGCTTCTGCTACATTCCCAACATATTGATTGATTTCTTACTCCTGGAAATTTGTGACATTATTGCACCATTTAAGCTCTAAAAGGAAAAGTCTTTGGTGCACTAACATTACAGGTACATTTCAGAAGCACCCACGACTATGACTTTGCAATTTGAAATATCAGTCAACAAATAACACCCCAAAGGAAAGTATTGCACAAAAACTTGTGTAGCACATGGTGAATTTTCATGTATAGATCACTTAATCTTATGAATAACCAATTTGCATTTTTCTTCCTCTACATCTCAATATATTTTTTGATGTTGGATTAATTAACATCTGCAGAATAAAAAGTGAGCAGAATTATTTTCCACTCAATGTGACTATCATCTTTGAAATTAGTTTATTCCTGGAAAGTTTTATTATAAGTTAAACCTAATAAATATTTCTCACTTATTGTAGTTATACTTCTGTCAGAATCAATCAATGGCTTATAGTTTAAAAGAGCACTGAAATAAATTTCCCTACATTGTATTAAATTGGTGCAAGAGCACACGAAGTACTCTAATCAAAAGACTTCATAACATAGCACTTTCATTGCAGTTCCTTCTGAAACCCTAAGCACACAACCACAGGAATCCGAAAACATTATTATTTTTCCGGCTTTATTGGGATATAATTGATACACAAAAATACACATAAATAATTCATGCAATTTAGCAAGTCTAGAAATATTCGTATATGCATGTTATTGTGACCACATTAATCTATAAAAGTTTCTTGGGCCCCTTTGGGGTCTTTTGTTTATTTATAATCTATTGATAAAAATGCATAGTATGAGATATACCTTCTTAATTTTTTATGTGCACAATACCTTACTGTAAACAATAGATATTCTACTATATGACAGGTCTCTGAAACTATCCTGACACAAAAGCCTGACAAAAATAAGTCAAGAAAAGAAAAATACAGGTGAATATCACTTATGAATATATATGCAAAATCCCTCAAAAATACTGAAAAACTTATATCTCTCTGTATATGCTAAGAAGATTACATACCATGACCAAATATGATTCGTGGTAGGAATGCAAGAATGATTCAAAGTATGAAGATAAATATAACTAATTGTATTAAAGAAATGAGGAGGGAGATTTCCCACACAAATTATTACTACATTTAATGAAGAAAAGCATTTGATAAAACACATCATCTTTTTGTGATAAAAACATAAGGATAAAAGGCAACTTCTTAAACCTGACATGGAGTACTAAAGAGGAATTCATAGCTAACATTATACTCAAAAATGGAAGACTGAAAGCTTTCTCTTAAGATCAGTAACAAAAGAAGAATTTCTTAAGTTACTCAAAGGAGACCTAGTAAAATGGAAAGGTACCCTGAGTTCTTAGGTTGTATGACTTCTTAGTGCTTAGTAGACAATTTACAGATTCAATGTAATCTATACCAAATATCTAATGGCCTCTTTTAAAGAAATCAAAAAGCTAATTATCAAATTCACGTAGAAGTTAATGGGTCATGAGTAGCAGAAATATTGAAGAAAGCAGACATGGAGGAATTATATTTCCTGATTTTGAAACCTGACTGCAAATATACATTGATCAAAACTGTTTGGTATTAACACAAGGACAGTCTTATGGACCAATAAAATATAAGTGAGAGTCCAGAAATAAACACATGTAACCAAATGATTTTTGACAAATTTCTATAACAGTTCAATAAGTAAAGAATTTACTTTTCAACAAACAGTGCTATAAAACTGGATATTCACATGCAAAAGCATAATACTGAATCCCTAACTCACAAACACACAAAATTTAACTCAAAATGTATCAATGACCTAAATAAAAGAACAAGCTCTGTACAACTCTTACATGAAAAAATTGGGGAATATCTTCATGACCTTGGATTTAGTCATGTAATTTTGGATATTACACTAAAAACACAAGCAACAAAAGAGAAATAAATAAATTGTACTTAATAAAAATTAAAAATGCTTCTACAAGATGGAAAAAATGTTTGCATGTCATACAATTTTAAAGGACCTAGTACCAGAATATGTGAAGAACTCTTAGAAATCATAAACTAAGCAACAAGTTAAAAATGGGAAAGGAATGACTTCAATGAACACTTCCCTGAGAGGTGTACAATTGGCCATCAGCACATTAAAGAATATTCAGCAGCAGCAGTCATCAGAGAAATGCTAATGAAAGCCACAATGAGATTTCACACTCATTAGGATTGTTACAAAATATATCAATTATTGTTAAGGAGGTTGAAAAGCCAAACCCTTCCCATTGCTGGTGAAAGTGTATGTTGATTAAACTACTGGAGAAAATAGTTGGTGGGTCAATGAAAATTCAAACACATAACTATCACATGACCCAAAAATTTCACCCCTGTCAGAATTAAAAAAAAGAAGTCAAACCATAAAAGTATTGTTCACAATAGCCTAAAGGTTAAAACTACCTTAATGTCCCCCATCAATGAATAAAAATACATGGAATATTACTTGTCCAGAAAAGGGAGTGAATTACTGATACATGCTACAATGTACATGAGCCTCAAAAACATTATGCTCAATTAATGAAGGCAAAACCAAAAGACAACATATTGCATTATTCCGTTCACATGCAATATTTCTAAAAGGCAAATCAGTAAGACAGGGAGCATATTGGTGATTTTCAGTGATTGACAGAACGGAGAAATATGGAGTGACTGCTTAATGGGAACAGTATTTTCTTTAACAAAGATTAAAGTGTGTTGGACCTTGACTGATACATTTGTCAACATGTAAATGCACTAAAAGCTAATGAATTGTAGGTTATAACGAATAATTTCATTATACAAACTTTAACTCAATAAATATTTAAAAGGCATTGACCATATCCAACTCCCGATGTAGCAATATGGAAATTGAATGTGTAAGGGGCAAACTTACTGGGATAAAGTACAAAAGACAGTTACCTTTTACAACTTTCTGAGTATAATGAGACCAAGATCCATGGCCAGTATCAAAACTTTGATTCTCGTGTCCCCAGAGAGCACACAAGCAAGTCAAACTTCATCGCAAGAAAAAAAAAAACCCAAAAACATAGCTTTGTCTTTAAGCATCCTGTGAAGGCTGGTTATGCCTTGTGTATGCTATGCAGGTGCTGCACTGGCCATAGTGAAAGTGTTAGTATGCTTTAAAAAATAATACGGTAGACATGGGTAAAATGACTACTTTGGGTAAAAATGTATGCTGACTTCCATCGATTTAAAGTAAAATTTAGTTTATTGCACATGTACTCAGAAACTGTTTATATTCATGTGAACTTGCCTCTCATCTCCTAACTCCATGATTATATACAGCATACTAACATAATCTTGTCACTAGAGAAATGAAAAGGAGAATTACCAGGAAATGAAAGGATAGTAAAAAATTTTAAACTAAAAATGAGATAAAAGAGAAGGGATGATGAATACAGAAAAAAATAGAATGAGACATATTACAGTGAAGAATTTTGTTTGGACTGATCAAGTAGTCAGACTTTGGAGAAAAAGGATTCCAGTGAGAGAAGCATTTACTTCTGAGGTGTTTTTCAGTGTTAAAATGAATTTTATTACATTGAAATAAAGTACACATTTTAAATTTACTATATTTAAAATACAAAAGAATAGATTTATCATTTCTAGAAATATAAATTATATTTTGAACAATATTAAGCCAGTATTTAACAATATTTGCTATATTTGTCCTTTTGTTCTTAACACCAATGGTGAAATAATAATTGCACATATGTTTTATTATTTCTTTACAGTGACTGTTTTACATATAATTATTTAGTATATCTAGGTATATTTTTACATGGGTCATAAGACAAAGACTTAACTTATTAAAATTCAAAAAATGAATACCATACATTGATACATCTTAAGGATTCAATAAATTAACCAAGTAAAAACTGATACTGGTGTATGGAATCTTCATAAATATTCTTAGATTAATTATTTTCTTAACTATTTTGCCACAAATATGATCTTTTAAACTTGTAAAGTTAGTAATTTGTGACATAAGGAATAGTATGGTATTTTCATACATGCAGTCAGAATCCGTGAAGACAAACTATAATTATTTAAGCTTAAAACTTTGAAGATTATAAAATTAGTAACATTCAAATAATGTTCTTTTAAAATAGATATTACACCTCTTAAAATTAGGAAAGACTAGATATAGAATTTCAAAAACATAGCAAATTTTTCAAAATGAGCGTTTTAATAGTATTTTCTTCAAATTTATCGACATGCTTAAATTTTTTCCACTAATAAACATATAAACAATCTTGAGAATGGAAGGCTGCATGGTGGTGCACCACTGAAATCCTAGCATTTAGGGGATGAAGCAGAGGAAGGGAATATGAGGTCAGCCTGGACTAAGTGGTGAATCCATCCTCTCAAAACAAACAAAGAACGAAACAGTGACAAAAGAGAACAAGGAGAGTGCAGAAGCCATTCTGGGTCATCCAATAATCACACCTTTTCCCCAAAACATTGTCTTATGGCTTCTCTTTACATTCACAATTAACCGAATTGAATTAGCTATGTGATAAGTTTAAATAAATGTGTGGTGTTCTCTGTCTTAAAAATTGAATGTAGTTATAGAAGATGAAATGCATATCATATAACACAATATGCAAAAAGTAAGCTAGCATGAAGTGATGTGACTGCATAAATAAAATGGACTATATATGTATATATAAATGTATATATATATATGAAGTGTATGTATGTGTTAACTGTGGTAAAATATACATGGCACAAGTTTTACCACTGCATTCGGTTTTAGGTACACAGGTCAGTGGCATATACTCACATGACTGCATCCATTGTCAACATCCATCTCTGTAACTCTTTAAAATGTACAAGACAGGAACTCAGTGCACACTGGACAGCATTTTTCTCTTCTGTCCACCCTCCAGCCCCTGGTGTCCTCCATGCTTCTTCCCTTCTCTATGCACTGACTGCTATGGATGCCTTATGGAAGTGGAACCATATAGCATTTGCCCTTTGTGATTGGCTAATGTCACTTAGCACAGTCTTAATGAATTTCCATGGTGTGATACACGCAAGAAACTTTGCTTGCTTTAGCTAAATAACATTCATAGATATTCAGAATATTCATATTTATAAATGAGCAGTTTTTCCAATCAAGTCAATGAACAGTGGTTCACTCCCTGTTTTTCATCTATTTTAAATAATGCTGCTAAGAACAAAGTTGTAAAATATCTGTTCAATTTGCTCCTTTTAATTCTTTCAGGAAAATATATATTGTTAAAATGTGTTTTTATTCACCTGGAATCAAAATTTAACAATCCTTGGCACATGTTATGTGGCTATAGGAAGTACATATTGAGTGGACATACTTTAATTCACTATGGCTATTTATTAATTCTAACAAAATGATGACCTATTTTAATGGTATTGCTTAATTTTTTTTTTTTAGTTTTTGTGAAAAATTTTTATTACTGCATTTCGTATTGGATATGATGTACTGGTAGTTCAACATCTGCAGATCTAAGGTCACCAGGGAAACCTTCAGGTTAATAGCTTGTTAATTCTCCCTGATCACTAGGGCTGTATTAAGATACAAATCATAATAACGGCAGAGTTCCAGTTTCTAGTTTTGCTGCAGACTACTTTTTTTTTTCAAATTGCTTAGCCATTAGTTTTTGGGTTCAAAACTGTCACTTACTATTGCTTAATCTTTTAAATGCATTCGTTTGAACCCCTTCTAAGAACATGCTTTCAATGCAAACTCTTCCTATGGCAATATAGTAACACATTCTTGTATCGATATTTCAAATTTTAAATTACTTTGAAAATCTCATCATGATATTCATCTAAGCAAAATATACCATTAGCACATTTTCCAATTATTTGAAAATCCTACACCTTGCCTTGAAAATTGACAATTATCTAATGTAGTTTTATAAACATACGTTAATTCCTTTGGGGCTTCCATTGCAAATAATCAAAGCTTTCTTACTTATATTTTCAGAAAATTTTGTCACAACTTTACTCAATGGCTATGTGTACACTTTTTCTTTAATAAGAACTTGATTTGTCTTTCTTAATTGTAATTAAAATACAATGATTTACTTATATTATTCATAATTTCTTTAATGTCATCAATGAATATTAACTACTTGTGACTTATTCTAAGACATAATACCTTGAAAATAGTGATGCCAAATTCAAATTTTAAAATTAGTTTTAATCACTGAAAAAATGTAAAGATTAACATATCCTTCACTTGTGTACCAGCATAAAAAGAAAGACATTATTCAGCCCAAGAAATTTTCTACAGATTGTATTCTTTTTATTCTTACTTTTTATTTTATTGCAGTAGACATTTAGGTTTGTCTTCATTTCTTGAGATGTTTCCATTTGGAGATTTAGAGGAAAATGTCATTAAATAGTGACATTCAAATTATATCTAGTGAAGTCTAATACGCTTTGGATTTGCTGCGCAAATAGGTTCACATGTGGCAAATGAAATTTAATGTTAACAAATGTAGAGTAATACAAATTAGCCTTAGATATAATAAGTAACAGAAAAAAATTACAGGTAATTGAAGTGATGCATGAAGACCTTGTAAAATGCACAAGTGTTTCCAAAGTTTCAGAAATTTTCTCAACTGAAAGTAAATACCTCTTGTTCTTGTGTTGCCAGAAATTAAAAATATAAAAGTCCAAATGCATTCAACTATAACCCTAAGAAATGTTTAATTGGGTAACATGGTTCCAAATTGAACAAAGTTGCATTCTTTGTCTGGGACACTCAGACATCTTTAGAAAGCCAACTTTATCTTGCATTTCCCTTGCTCTCTATTAACATTTTGAGCACAACTGTCGGGGGGAAGCCCAGGAGCTACTGCAAGGGTTTCCTGGTGTGGATCCACTCAGATCTCCATAGGTGAAAACCAAGCTGTCAGTTAACAGGGATCTGGGTAAGCTGATTAAGGCATCTGTTGTGTCTGCCAGGTCAGTAGCCTCACGTCTTTTTGGTTCAATACACTGAACCAAGCATGAACATTTGGTTAGAATGTGCTACAGGTCCTTTTCAGCTATAAAACATTTCAAGAAGTAGTCAAACCCCACTAACCCATCATAAAAGAGTGAAACAGGTATTGGAAAGCCAAATGTTTTTTTTATTTCACCACTTTCTTCAGTCCCAAAGGGACTAAGGTAGAATGAAGAAAATTAGAGGAGATAAAACAATTGGGGTTATAATACATACATACATGGAAATATCACAAGGAAATTCCCTACGTGGCTACCTTTATCTCAAGCACGTTTTTCATCTATTGACCTCAAGTATGTTTTTCATTTTCTCTTTTTTTCCTACAAAATCGGAGAACAGGAGGGCAGAACAAGTCTTGACCAGGGGGGAGGGTCGGTGCCAGTGGGATGGGGGAGGTGTTGGTGAAAGGTGGTAAGAGAGTGAGTACAGTACAAAAATGTGTATGCACAACCCTGAATATAATTAAGTTTACTTACTAATTGTATAATAAAATTATGGTTGTGATTTCAATTTTTTAGTTTGAATTGACACATAATAGTTGTATGTATTTATGTGGTGCAGTGCTTATATATATATTTCCAGATGCAGGTGGGAATGACCATAAAATATTCATTAAACATACCTGAGAAAACCAATAACAAGTAGTATTCAGAAAGCTAAGTTCAAAGCATGTGCTTTTTTCCTTTTTAAAGCATTCATTTAGTTGAATTTTATGTCCATTTACAGTAGAATAATGTTCTTCCCCACAGAGTTGAACAGAGGAATGCTAATCTTTATTCATAAGGCCGATAAATTTGTTCAAAGAGCAGATCTGCTAAAGGGTAAAATGACTATGAGCAAGATGAATGGTGACTTTGTTTAGCTTTCTAGTGACAGTTATTATAAAAGGTTCAGGTTATTTATTTTTGGCTCACTGATAGAGCTCATGGTGTGGCAGGTGAAACTCCAGATAAAATGCTTTCAGAGTTGGTTTTATAATTATATCCCCAAAAGTAATGAAAATATACATATGTATATGACTTCAGTTTTGCAAGAAAAACATTTTAAATTTTATGTGAGTCTGTGTGGATATAATCTTAGTGTTTCTTTTGGGAAAGTAGAATACCCATTCATAGTTTATATTGCTTTACTTTATTAGTATTATAGCAGATAATTTTATTACCTATTTTTATGATAAGTTATTCTGAAATGCATCATTCTGTCTATTCAGCAAGAAGAGCACAAGTCTCTTTCACTTTTAACAAGTCAATGGAGACCAGACCAGCCACATAGCATCAAATAAAAGCTGCATGTTTGTAAGTGGGTTATGGGATGGTATTGAGGGTTGTTTTTTTGGTTTTTTTGCCATTTTAATGCCTTGTATAATAATGTGTTTTTCATTATTTGAATCTACTGTTTGTGATTATTGTGCCTTGAGTCATAGCAAGCCATTATAAATCTTTATCCAAATATATAAACATAATGCATAGCTTCTTGATTATTTAATTACTTAAATCTGTTTTTCTTGCATTTTGCTTAAGTCTTATAAATTGGAAGTCTGTCAATTTGTGCCTAATAAACTTTACCATAGACTTATATATAATGAAACCAAAAATAAGATTTTTTTAATCCTAGTTTTTTAATTTCTAGTTTCCTAACTAGAAATTTTAGGATAAGTTCCAAAAACAGACATAACATGTAATCAAATGTTAACACAAAAAGTCATGTCAAGGTAACATATATTTACTAGATTACCAGTTGTTATATGCTCCAGGTATAACAGTTAATACTAAAATATTCATTATTTTTGTCCAAACACTAAAAATAATGAAAATAAGAGAGCCGGTGCTCTAATGAGTACATTGTCTTCTTGTCATAATGGGCACTTTCTCCACAGTTCTTAGGGATGTGCTTTGGGAAACTCTTTTCTGATAAGCTGAACATGAACACACTGTCCCTACTCACACTTACTCTCAGTTTTAAGAAATACCATCTTTTCTATATGCTGACTATTCCTATAGGAATACATCATCTGCTGTACCATGGTGAAGAAATAATTGCTCTTGTTCCTTTTTAAAATCTAATTTAGGCTTTGGTTAGTTATTCACAGAGAGTCTAATCAAATCATGCTAAAGAAATAAACTCATCTTCTGCAAAAATGTTACATTTTCCCAAATTCTGTTATACTTTGATCAGGAAAAGAGAGTGAGGACCAGTCATCATTAAATTACTTTATCATTTTTTATATATTTTAGTGAAAAAGTAGTCATTTTCAAAGGAATATAATTAGACCATAGAAAATAGTAAAAGGAAAGGAAAGAAGGATGAGAGGGTCAAAGGAAGAAAGGAAGGAGACAGGAAGATAGCAGAGAGGTAGGAAAGAGTGAGGGGAGGAAACAAAACTTCTGTGATCATCTGTTCAAGAGAAAGGGGAGTTGGAGATAAGGCAGCATCAATTAAATATCCAGTAACTGTTTTTATCGTGATTTATTCTCTACAAATATGATCATTTACAAAGTTATATGAATACTGGGAAAGGATGGAACTAGAGATCATCATGTTAAGTGAAATAAGCCACTCCTAATACGTTTTCTCTCATTTGTGGAAGCTAGTGGAAAACCAAATCAAACCAAAACACCTACAAGGTCAAGAAGTAAAAGGAACACTCCTAAGGAAGGTGAAAGTGGAAAGGAAAATGAAGATGGAACTGGGTGGGGGAATAAAGCAGAGTAATAGAGCAGGTGAGTATGATCAAAGTACATTATACATATGTACAGAAATTCATGATGAAATTATTATGTACAATTTAATATATGCCAGTGAAAACTATGTTAGTGAGATGCCAAAAGAGCCACAACAAATTTGTATACTGGCAATATAAAAGTTAACGAATAGGAATATATACATATATATATATATAGAGAGAGAGAGAGAGAGAGAGAGACGAGAGAGAGGGAGAGACAGAGAGAGAGAGAGAGAGGAAGAAAAGAGGACAAGTGAGGAGAGGAGATGAAAGAGGAGAGGTGAATTAACAAACTTACACTCATACTTCTGAAAAAATATTTTTAGTCAAAAATGCTAACCTCCCAAGTCACCTTTTCCATTCTTTCTGGATTCCCAGAAAAAGAAAATTACTGAAATTTTGTATGTGTCTGTATTCTTCTTTCTGGTAAGGATTGATATTTGCTCATTCATCAACTCTTTATTGAACTTCTACATTTCCAGGTACAGAGTATGCAGCAGCCAGTAAAGCAAACAAAACCTCCCTGTTCTCTTTTAACTTGCATGCTAATGGAGAGATAGACAATAAATAAGCCGATTTAAAACCAAATCACATGTTGCTAAGTGATGTGAGGCAAGTAAACATTAGAATGGGATAGGGAGTTGAGAGTTTAATCTTATGCTCAAGATGTCTGGATCTGGGAACAGATCCAGTAGGAATGCAGGGACTACTGCATGAAATTTACCTGTTGCTCTGAGTGAAAATGGGAGGATTTTTAGTCATGACTTGATGTGGACACAATGTGTGAGAGAGTGACATAGCCAGATAGGATCTTGTGATTTGGGTTTCTGACAATAGAACAAAAAAGTAATCAGTGTGATGAGGTGTGGAGTATTTATGTGCTCCTTTGAGCATCAGTGGAAGAGACTGACATGAAATTAGATACATCAGCCTAGAGTCCAGAGGAAAAATTAAACTGAAAAAGAAAGTTTGGATGAGTACAGCTTACTCAATTTTCAAAGAATATGCAATATTCATGTAAACTCGTGATATTTGGCATCTTATTTGTGAACACTTAATTTTATCAGATATTTCCTAACATTTTCTCATTTTATTGCAATGTTATACTGCTTCTAAAAACCTACATATTTTAGATATCTTGCTTAAACAATAAAGTAGAATTGCTTGTTGCAACTTTGGCATTAATGAGTGTTTGTTCTTATATGTGTGTTATGGAGATGGATTCACAAAACAGCAACAGGCTTGAAATATTGATCCTTTACTGAAAAAGTACATGTAAGCTTCTTTCAATCTAAGGAAGACACAATAGCTATTTTATCATGATACCTATGCTAAATATTCTGGACTATGTATTTTATTCTTTTTAGTTATGATATTAAATGTGTTTCATAAAGAAGAGCTTAGCAAATTTAAGTGTCCAGAGAGTTCAATTGTAATATTTGAATATTAGCATAGTTAGTACGTTCATATAAAACCTGTAAAATACTGTATTTCTTAATTATTATAAATGCTACTTTTTAAAGTGATCACTGTGTCACAGATATGAACCAAATTGCAGTATAAGTTTCTCTAATTGTTTGAGAGTCCTATAATGTACATAGGATTTTATCAATGAAAAATTAGGTCTGAAATTGTCTAAATCACTAGTAGTTCAAAGATGAGACCTTTTTGAAGATAAAGTTAAAACCTAAGAAGAAAGAATTAAGAAAATGTTTTCTACAGCTTTGTGACAATCTCTTCAGTGTAAAATGGAAGCAATTTGGGATTCATACGGGGAAAAGTTTCTAAAAATAAATCCATCAAAGGGAGAATTACAAAAGGCACTCTGTATTCACTATTAGGAGCAGGATTAGTCTGAAAATTAGCAGAGGTTTTACGTCACAGGTGCTCTGATCAAACAGGAAACTCTGAGACAAACGTTGGACTGTTATGTAGAAGACAGAGGGGGGCAGGTGGATGTCCTAAGGATAAATGAATCAAAAGAAAGGCAGTCTGGAAGTTTGCATTTTACAGGAAAAATGGAAAATTTAAGCAAATCTAGGACAGTGGAGACCATGGTTTCAGGTTCAGAGGAAATGGATTCTTTTGACTATTAGTTTTCAATTCTTAGTATAGAAGTTGGGAAAAATACTTAATACACTTTTACAGAATTATTCAGGATTTACTGTCATTTAATACCTCACACAAATGGTAAGAATATCCTGCTTCTATTTTTATCAATTTATATTTGCTTCAATATCATGTAATAGTTAGGGAAAACTTCATTTAAAGCTCCTTTCAATATCTTGCCTAGGATAATGAAAATTCATTTAGGTCAATGATATCCAATTAATAACACTGTCAAATAAGATTTTTAAATATAAAAGCAGTATCCTAAAGTCTCTAAGACAGATTTAAAAAATTATGAGCACAGAAATAACACTATTTATTTCATCTAGTAATCAGTTTAAACTACCAACTTCAATATCTTTCTCTGTGTAATTTTAATTTACTCTACCTTAAGGAAAATGATAGAAAGTTATTATTTTATATAGAAAAATTATAACTAAAATGTGAATCTGTTTTCTAGTAACAACAGCCTATTTTACTCAAATTCTACAATAAGTATGCAGTAATTACCCAGTTTGTGATAGAATTGATTTTAGCCTCTACATGGCATATCATGATGAGTGAAAGACTGGCTCAAATGCATATTGATGATTAGAGATTTTTGTTAATATTAGTTAATAATAAATCCTGTTTTCCTTATTTACTCTTAAATACTTGCACAGAATAGATCCATAAACTCCATTTAGTCTGTGTTAATTCTTGAAAGTTAAAAAAATAAGTAATATAAGAAAAGATATGAGAACATTGTGAGTTAGCAATACTGATAAAAATAATCAAATATTTAGAAATATAGAATGCTATATGTCTCATCAATATATAGGAATAATGTTCTATCCAAGGAAATAATTAATTTTATTCTTTTACTTGGTCATGCATAGTAAATAACAGATTTAAACTATGTTTTGTTCAGTAAGAAACATAAAATTTGTGACTTTTTACAATTAAAATGTTAAATGCTAACTAATATTATTGATTATTCATTAAATACTGAAACATTTGAAAAGGAAAACAGGGCTAAAACACATATACTATTATAAAGTACACAATCTTTAATGATATATGTATATCATTGCATTATAGTCAAAGGAACCAAGGTAAGAATAGTTAACAAAACTATTGAGAAAAAAAATGAAAGATCTTCTAAGAAAGACAACTAGATCCAACTACTCTACTTTATGCCATTCACAGAGAAATGTGTTTCTATAAAAATGTATTTTTATAAAAATAAAAACATGAGTCAAAATATGATCTAGACAGACTAAAAGAAAAAAATTTACAAACTGAGCAGAAGATGGCTTAGATGTTGGAATTTGGAGCCTAAAGTCTGACAGGAGTTCAAAGAATTAAAGGATAATATGTTGAGGTAATTTAACAAAAAATAGTCTTAATAAGGGAAAAGACTAAATTGTCAGTAGAGAAATTGATTCAGGAAAAGGAAGAGGGGAAGATGGGGAGGTAAAGGAAGGGATGAGGAGGGAGTGTCAGAACAAAACAAATAAAAGAGTTTATGGCACTGATGAAATACTTGAGAAGTTTGCTTCTACTCCAAACTACTAGAAAAGTGCAAACTACATGAGACAAATGCTCTACGACATGGACTCATATCAGTCAAGAAGGAAAGCTAGAGAGGTCATATCTTTGATCACCATGAACTTCTGTTTGGACTAGTTTCTTGGCTATCTTTCAGAGATGGTGGTTCCAAAGAGAGGTAATGAACTCTCCTTTTCCTGGTTGAAGAATCAGTGGTTACAGTTCAGGGAGTGACTGTAGCTGAAAGCAGCTGTAGACATCTGGATACCCCTGATGTTGTTTGCGTGAAAGGTGAGTCATGCACGTGTAATGTGAAAATCAATAACATGGGTGAATAATAACCAGATTGCTATACCGAACAACATCCAAGGAGCATGACTGACTGGGTAGCCTGGTTGTCCCAACCAGCTAAAGTGGATAGCTTTTCATGGTTGATAGTCTGGCTCTTTTCATAGTTCTGGATTAACAAGCAGTGTCAACCTTGTCATGGGTAATAAATAATTAACACTTGGAACTCATAAACCCAAGATCCCATTATCCCCAGAGAACTCACAGGACCTACTTTGATAGAAACATTTCTCTTTGCCATTTGTCATATACAGATAATAGTCACTGCCTCAGGAGTCTTCAAGTTTACTTTGCTTCTTTCAAAGACAGTATTCCTCTCAGCTTTCATCTGGTTGGTCCTGAAGTACATACATGTGGGTTGTGGGTGAGTAAGTCTTAAAAGATGAAGCTACTCTGGAACTGAGGTCTTCAAAGCTTTTGTATACCTTCCTCTAGCATATCCATCCTGGATTAAACTTAATTTATTGTGGACCATTTTAAGTTCACTAAACAGACTATGCAACATAGCCACTGTCTAACCTGTTAGTCAAGGCAGTGGATCCAGAATTCCTGCTCAGAAAGCTTGATTCTCAATAATCATTTCCTGATTAAACATTATATTCATGTAACTCTGATCCTATATTTTGCATCCACATTTACAAATGCTCCCTATATTTTTTATTAACAAAATGGATACCTACTTCCTTTAATGTTACTTTTTAGAGGCTACACACTAGACTATTTCCCTGAATCCAATTATAGGCCTGTAATCAGTGAGAGGTTCTGTGGATGATCAGGTTTTCCTTGAAATGAAGTGATGATTTGGGAGTAATGGCAATTTCTTCCAGCAAGAGGTGATAACCATGAAAAACTTAGGGTTCTTCTGGTGAAGGTGATAAGGGAAGCTTGATAGCATTTATGGCTTCAAGTCTCTCAACGTCAAGAACACCCTCCTGCCCCCCTCTATTAAGGGGCCCCTCTGCTTCTCATTCAATATTCTAACTGTAATTTAGAAGACCCTGTGAGGTTGTGGAATATACCTGTTTTCAATTTAGACACCTATAAGATTGGACTGTACAATTATTTTTCTCCATTCTGAAATATGTGGCCGGACAAGGTAGGTTTTCTCTTAGTGAGAGTGTGTACTTCCTCATTCTTTTTCTGATGGATGATGTGAAACTCTGAAATAATTATTTTTTATCCTCTTCTTCTGTATACAGAGAAGCAACTAGTAAACCACATTCTGTTATACTTATTAAAGTGTTCTGTGATGGTGGCTGCTTTTTCACCCAGAGCATTTTCCTCTTATTTATTGGATTACTTGTATTTATAGGAGCTAAATTTAAGTAGCGCTTTTCTACTATCTGATGTCACTTAGCATACTCTTTCTCAATAAAAATAGGTTTTTAAAATACCTTCAATCTAATTGCATCAGTCAACAAATTCCAACCTAGGAATGCATTCATATATCTGTTTCTAAAGTTTCCTTCCTAAGAGAATTCCTAGTACCTCTTGGTTGATCATAGAGGAGAAATTGCTTCAAAGACAAAAAAAAAATAGGAGTTTGCTCAAGCCATTCAATTCTAGGATTCCAGAGAGCTCTTTTTGTTAAGAATTAAACTTTTTCTGGACCTTTCTGCTTGTATAGCTGAGCTCTAACCTAATCATCAACTTTTACTGCTCCTCAGCTTGGAGGGGTTGCTGGACTTGTCATACCATGACAGGTGGACCATGGCCTTTGAATTTAGTCCGCATGAATACTTGAGACAAAGCTTTTCCCCCACTTATGGGTTCACCCAGCAGGTGTAACGCCTGTACCCCTGAAATGCCTGAGACGTGGCACGGACACAGAAGGCCTTGGGAAAGGTGACTCTCCCAGGTTAAAGCATTTGCCATAGAGGAACTCAGCTTGAGACCTGCCAGCTGCTTGCACTTTTAGCACTTCAAATGAGTCCTTTAAGGTCTGACCTGGGCAGAAGACCAGTGCATTTCAGAAAATGAGCAAAAAGGAATGCTTCATAACTTGTCTTTGGAAGCCAGAAAATGTATTCTAAGAAATTAAGTTACAGATCTTTGCCTGTGGTGAGAAATCCTTAAAAAGTATTATCAAATCAAATGCAACAATCCATGAGAACCGTAGACACCATAGTGGAGGGTGGAGTGGGAGTTGATTGGGAATGCAAGTTTGTTTTCATATCCAGAAATTAGACTATCACCACTTGACAGGGTAAAGGAACTAACCCAGATGCTTTTTCAACAGATTTAACCAATAGTTTTTGTCAAAATTCAATACTGATTCATGAGTGAAAACTCACAGAAACCTTGGAATAGGAGGGTACTTCCTTTCAATAAGAGCTTCTAATTATTTCTCTAAGATCAGAAACAAATAAGGATGTTCAACCTCACTACTTCTTTTCAATGCTGGACTCTTGGTACAAGACAGCACAAGGTAAGAAAGATGTAAATAGACTTGACATTGGAAAAGAATAAATATAACTATCAAATAACAAATGTACTATAGGTTTACACAAAACATAATTCTACTGCATTTAGGAAAAACATTTCAGGGGCTGGTGGAGTGGCTTAAGTGGTAGAGTGACTGCCTAGAAAGCATGAGGCCCTGAGTTCAAACCCCAGTGCTACCAGAAAAAAAGAAATCAATTCAGTCTAATTAAATATTTTATCAAGGTAACAGAATATAAAGCAGTACATATAAATAAATCCCATTTATATGTACAATCTATTAGAAATTATAAATGAAGTTAAAATAATCATAACTTAAAATAGTATAAAAATGATAAACTACTTAGGAATTTATTAAAATATATTTAATAATTAAATATTGAGAAAAAAATTGGTGATTCAATGCAGACATAAGTTACAACTTATGATAATGTTTTAATGAGTTATAACAAATAAGTTAAGATTGATATTTTCCTTGGCTTGAACATTATATAAAATTTTCACAGAATACAATGAATTTTAAATTTCTTTTTATGCTTCCTGCTCTCTTTTCTTTCTTCTACTCTTTAATTCCTCATCTTCTACTATTTCATGGCATAATTAATTCTAATATATATTTAAGTTTCTTCATAATATTTACTTTAGCCCACTAAGTTAATATCCACAAAGGAAACCTATCATCTGAAATCTTACACCAAACTTGTAAACTCAGAAATGAAAAGATTTATGAATATGATGCAGATGGCAAGTTGGAATGCAGCAAGGTGCAAATGTAAACCCATTTCTCTTACTTAAAAGACAAGATTAATCTTTACACAATTTTACATCTACCTGTGACATACACCCAGAATATTTATACAAATAATTAAATCAAAAGAAATAAGCAAGAAACATCTCAAATTTATTAGAGTCATAATTGGAAACATTCATAGACATAAGTTTTATTTTTCCTCCCTTGCTAGCAACAGGCCATAGCTATGTGACATTTTTGTTTCTTTTCACTATTATTGTGCTGAGGATACATTGTAGCAGTTACAACAGCTCTTACAATATATCAAATATATCATACTTGAGTTCACCTCCTCCATTATTCTCCTTTATTATCACCTTCCCCCGTTCCTGGAATAGTTTCAACAGGTCTCATTTTTCCATTTACATACAGGTGTGCACACTATTTTTACCATACTCACCCTCCTACACCATTTCCCCACATTCTTCCCTGCTCCTGCTGGTACCAACACCCAAGACATATTAAAATATAGTTTTGATGTGAGATTTATTTTAATGTTTTAATGATAATATCAGATCTCCAGTTTTTGCTCAGGCCAGCCTGGACCATGATCTACACATTTCATGCTTCCCACCATCATTGGGATGACAGGCCGGCACCACCATGCCCAGCTTTTTTCTCTGGACATAGGGTCTCCCAAACTTCTTTTCATGGGCTGGCCTGGATCCACAATATTTCATATCTCAGCTTCTCAAGAGGCTTGGCATTTATTGATAGATTTGTAGTACACATTTATTGTCTATGAAGTGTAATTTTTTCCTTTCACTTTAAAGTAGTGACTGTAATATTTCTTTAAAAGTTTATTTCCAAAATAGTATATCATTTTAGATTTAAAACTAATCTCAGAGGGCTGAGGGTAGTAGAGTGCCCTGTAGCAGTGTGAGGAGGTCCTGGGTTCCATTAAATACTTAAAGATACAAAGAAAATTCTAACTATGGTATACTTTAAAATAAAAGTTACAATATGAAGATATCAGTAATTGAATCCAATATTTGTGCTATCTTAAGTACTGGCTGTTTTGAATATAGGCTCATTTATCATAAACAGCCTTAGAATCCCATTTCTCTTTTTATTATGGATACTGAAATCCATGTTTTAATATTCACCAAGAAAATTTCGGTAAAAACTGAGGGAATATTTTCTTAAATAGGACCAGTCAGAACTTCTAATTCAATTAGAATTCACATTGGATGAAAATACCTTGACTAGAATTTGCAATACTAGTCAATATTAACAGAATATGATAATTTCTCATGCAAACATTACCATGAATAATCTGTTACTTTATTTTAAAATACTTGTGTGCACAATTTATATTAAATTTAACTAAGTTAAGAGAAAGTTCTATATACTGACATTATATCTTAGCTGTTTTCTTGTTTTATTAATTCATAGTATATGAGTATTTTTTCAATCTTTACAGCCCTGAGGGAAATTATTACTGCTTTTCTCATGTGTCTGATAAGTATGGATTTATTTTATTTATTTATTTATTTATTTATTTAGTAAAATGGAAGCTTAATAAGTAATGAAAAACAAAGTAATCTGTTGGTTAAGCAAGCTACTCCTTCTTTTTGTTTGTGTGTATTAGGCACTACAGGGAACTAATTAAATTTTTTACATCCTAACTGAGAAGACTGTTTACGCTGGATCCACATGGGGCTACTGACCATATAAAGTAGGAAGAACTCAGTGGTGAGAGCAAGTAATAAACACGGTTTCAACAGCTTGCACAGGGAGCCCTTTCCTCTTCACAGATTTTAAAAACCATGAGACCTCCATGGCAGGTCAGCTTGGAACAGTATTCAGAGAAGCATGACTACCCTGAAAAGTGCTGGTTTGAGAGCAGAAGAAAATAGTGGGACAGAAAAGTTGACTTCTCTGAAAAAAAGAAAAAAAATATAACCACAATTATGGAGAAATTCATGAAGGAATTTCTTTCATAAAATTAGAAAACGATACCTTTATTTTGGCTAATAAGGCTAAAATTAAAAAATCCTGAATTTAATAAATAATGATAGGAGATGAAAATGAAATCCAGCAGTAGAATAAACATCGTCATTGGGAATAACGAATGCGAAAAACACCTATCATTACACTTTATTTTCTTGATAGGAACAGGCGAACCCACCAATGCAGATGATAGAGAACTTATCACCTACATTGGAAAACTCTATGGTGGTACTTCCAAAAATTTCAAGTACAATTTCACATTTGATCTAAAATTCCAATACAGGCTATATATCCAAAGGCAATGAAGTCAGTATGTCAAAAAGACATCTGCACTCCCATGTTTACTGCATCCCTATTTACAATAGCCAAGAAATAGAATCAACTTATATGACCCACAACTGGTAATTGGTTAAAGAAAATGTGTAGACAGACCCAATGGAATGCAATTCAGCCACAAAAAGAGAATAAAATTATATCATTTGTGACAACACGGTTTGAGCTGGAAGTTATTATGTTAAACTAGATGTGCTGGGAGTGATCTGGAGGAGTGACTCAAGTGGTAGAGCATCTGCTTGCAAGTGTGAAGCCCTGAGTTCAAACCCCAGTCCCTATAAATTGTTAAATGTATAGAAGAAAGACGGACAAATACCACATGATATTACCCATGTATGGAATATTTTTAAAAGTTGGGTTCATAAAAATGGAGAAATGAAGAGTAGAATAGTGAATACCAGAGCCTGTCGATACTTAGGAAAAAAAGGGATGAGAAAGGTTGATCAATTAGTTGTCTAATTATAGTTAGAAGGAGCAAGAATTTTGGCTGTGCTATTAAAGAGTAGAATGACTACTGAGAATGACAACATAGTGTATACTGCAAAAAGGTAGAAGAAAGCATTTTAAATGTTTCAACATAAGAAAAGTGACAAATATTTGAAAAAATAAATAAAAATAAGAGTGCAATAAATTCTTCTACAACTTCAGGTAAAACAAAATAACCAAAAAGTCTATAGGATTCAGGGACATGAAAAAAAGAAGTGGCTTAAACCACATTTTTCGTAGGATTAAAAGGGACAGTCAACAGCAAAAGTGAGAGGATGTTAGCAGCCAGAGGTCCTGTATGCCCTTGGCTGGCCAGAAAGAGCGGAAGAAGGTGGGAGAAGATGCGTTGAATCAAATGTAATAGTGGTCACTACAGTAAAATAAATTTTGTTTGAACTAGGATAGAAGCCAACTTATAGTTGGAGAACCGAAGGTTAAACAAAATGCAGAAATGATGACATAGATAGCTGTATAAGGCAAAGGGAGAATTCTATCTGCTGAAAAACGTAAAATGAAGGAAATATGAAAATGAAAACCTCAAATACTTGTTCTAAAAGCACCAATAGAAATGGAAACTTGAAATCCCAGAGATGTTAGGTAAAAATAGCATCAAAAATTAGTCAAAGGATCAGAAAGTTTGGATCTTTAGTTAAGAAACTGCTCACAGAAGAGAAAGCATAGGTACAACATAATGCCCAGGTGGAAGATTAAGTCATTTATTTAGGGAAGTAAGCTGGGAGTAGGGACAAGGAGACTCACGAGAAACTCTTAAGGAGAAATGACAATGTACAGTAACTTTTTAAATTATTATTCATTTATTCACATGTGTGCACATTGTTTGGGTCACTTCTCCCTCCTGCCCCCCGTCCCTACCCTCTTCCCACCGACCCCCCTCACTTCCAGGCAGGTCCTGTTCTGCCCTTCTCACTAATTTTGTTGAAGAAATGACATAAGCGTAATAAGAAAGACAAAGTGTTTTTGCTAGCTGAGATAATGATAGCTATACAGAGGGATTCCTAGCATTGCTTCCATGTACAAGTGTATTACAGCCCAAGTTGATTCATCCCTGACTGATCTTTACACTGGTTCCTGATCCCCTTCTCATGTTAACCTCTGTTGCTTTAAGGTTTCTGTATTAGTTTCTCTGGAGTGGGGAAATCAAATGCTTTCATGTGTTTGGTTTTCTACCTATTCCTATATCTCCCATATGTGCTCTCCCCTTGTCATGTGATCCCACCTCACCCCTGTTAGAATAGCCATCATCAAAAACACCACAAACAACATGTGTTGACGAGGATGTGTGGAAAAATGAACCCTCGTACACTGCTGGTGGGAATGCAAGCTGGTGCAACCACTCTGGAAAAAAATTTGGAGGCTTATTAAAAATCTAAACATAGATCTGCCATATGATCCAGCAATCCCACTCCTGGGGATACACCCAAAGGAATGTGACACAGGTTACTCCAGAGGCACCTGCACACCCATGTTTATTGCAGCACTATTCACAATAGCCAAGTTATGGAAACAGCCAAGATGCCCCACTACTGATGAATGGATTAAGAAAATGTGGTATTTATACACAATGGAATTTTATGCAGCCATGAAGAAAAATGAAATCTTATCATTTGCAAGTAAATGGATGAATGGAGAACATCATCCTGAGCGAGGTTAGGCCGGCTCAGAAGACCAAAATTCATATGTTCTCCTTCATATGAGGACTTTAGATCTAGAGTAAATACAGTAATGTGGTTGGACTTGGATTGCAGTAACTCTTGACGTGTGTGCATGCATGTGTGCACATGTGTGCTGAGTGTATTTGTGTGTGTTTGGGAATGTACAATCAGCTATCCTGTCACACTGTTGCTTGTGTGAAAGTCCAACTGTCCTAGTCCTGGTGACTTTAATGGGCCAGAGTTGATGTTATTCTTGAATACTGCACAAAATGCACTGCAGTTAACACAAACTTGTGCCATAAATCCCTACAGGAAGAATGACATGTATTGCTTGCCTTGTTCTCAACCAGGTCCGTGTCTAATTACTGTTTCCTTTTCAAGCTGTATGAAAGATGGCATTAATCATATACTTCCATTGCTGTGGATAGTGCCTTTTAATTTAACTGCTCTGCTGATGTTATTTATTTAAATCAAAAAGTTTATGTAAAAAACAAAAAAAAAGGAGTGCTAGTTGGGTCAGTAGGAAGAAATTATCCTGCAGTGTTTGCAAGGTCAGAAGCCAGACGGCAGCTACTTCCCAAGGAAGTACCTCGCTTTATGCAGTCCTGCAATGAGAGGGCGTGCTACTATGAAATCTTCACCAACCCTGCTCTCCATTTGGTTTGGGTTTATTTTTATAATACTAAAGTGTCTATGAAGAGACGCAATAAATAAGTAAGCTGCCTTTGGAAGCAAAATCTAACTGTTGCATAATGATAGGAATCTATTAGGAGACATGTCTTAAAGTAAACAATGGTATTTATCATATCTAATATATAGAGGAATGCAGATATATTTAATTGCCTATGATTGCTACACATTCCAACTGTAGTGTCAGGGACATGTAAAACTCAAAGGCCATTGAGCCACTTGTCTCACCATGGTGAGGGTGATGAAGTGTGTGTGTGTGTTTGAAAATTTTTAACCTTTCTGACCTTATTTCACCTATATGCAGAGACATAAGCCTACAAATCT
The DNA here is from genome assembly GCF_047511655.1 of Castor canadensis. Classification (NCBI taxonomy): domain Eukaryota; kingdom Metazoa; phylum Chordata; class Mammalia; order Rodentia; family Castoridae; genus Castor; species Castor canadensis. The sequence continues at coordinate 6,639,059 of NC_133389.1, forward strand.
GGTCCCCTTACGTGACACTTTAAGACATTAGTTCCGGTGTCACAAATTATTTCAATTAATGTATTAATAAATAAGAACACTTAATTCATTTGTGTGTATGTGCATATTAAGTTCTAAAGAAAGTGAGGACCTCTTCAGAAGCCTGTAGTCAGTCACGTAAATACTAGTGCAGAAAAATTAGGGTTTAGCACAGATGTGTGATAGTAAAATACTATGACAAAGCCTTTGCTGAATAATTCTGTTCTGTATATAAGTAAAAAGCAATCTTGTTAAGATGGTATAAAATATCAAGCAGTTAAATTATTTTAATTGGGCCATCCTTGCACTGAGCTAGTATCTATCATAGAATTTCATGTTTTAGAGGGTGTACACTTCTGGTACAATTTTTAAAGACTAAAAAAAGCCTATTATTTTCAAAAACTTTGCCTTTTACCTCAGAATTTTCCAATTTTAAATTGAATAGCATTAGTCTTTATGTAGGTGTTGGTAGTGAGGTCACAAAATGTTTAGATTTTTGCATTTTTTTTGCATTACCATGATTTTTAATTTGAAATTCATTTGAATGATTGTACACTTATATCCAGGTATAAGGAAGAATATATAGAGATCCCAATGTGTCTTTTGCCCCTCTTTTCCCAAAGTCACAACCAAGAGAGTACATCATTTCATTCCACCTGGGCTTATGTATTTTGTGAACACTCGTTGTAGTTTATGTGCGTGTTTAATTGAAAGCATGTTTCCACTATTTTCAACATTAAAATGTCCATTTGAGTGGCTTTTAGCACACTCAGAATGCTGTAATCTCCAAGATCCAATGCAGGTTCTATTAGTTTAGCACCTGTGAATTTTCCTGTACGCACTGCTGCAGACCATCTGTTACCAGCTCTAGCCCTGGCTACCCATGATCAAGCACAGGTGTTTCATTTGTGTACTTATTTGTGTGTTCTTAAGATGGGCAATCTGACTGACTTAGAAAGGCACTTCAGTGCTCTCTCTGTAGCTCTTAGTCCTTCACCTCTCTGAGCAAACTAAGCAGTAACTCTGGGAAGGCACTTAAATTGGAGCATTTATTTTTCATATCTAGCTATTCAGACCTCTCTACTTTAATTCTTTAACACATGAAATTGCAAATCACTCTTCAGTGCTGCAGTGATCAAGGGTGAGTGTTGACAAGACTGCTGCCAGGAGCACACCAGTGAGGACAGAGACTCCCTGGTTAGGCATCGGCCTCTGGACTGTGCCCAGCACTGGTGAGCCATGGTCCTTGGATTAACTTTTAAAATAGATGAGCGTGTTTAGAGTAGCTTTAGATTCACAGCCACAGTGAGCAGAAATACAGTGGGTTTCTGCATTCCACCCTGTCTACATGCTCAGCCTCTCCCACCATGAGCATCTCACAGGTTCACTTGCTGTAATCTCACTCCACATTGGTGCAGCACCACCAGAAGTCCATCATTTACAGAAGGGTTTGCCTTGGCCTTATATTTCATGTGTTTTAACAAAATCAGAATTTCATTCATCCACAATTTTAGTATGAGGAGAGTTTCACCGTCCTAAAAACGTTTTTTGCTCTGCCTATCCATCCTTCCCTTACCTCAACTCCTGAGAACCACTGATGTTTTTGCTATTTTCGTGATTCTTCTTTTTCCAAAATAGCAATATATTGGTATAAAATCGTATGTAGCTTTTAAGACTAGTTCCTTTAAGACAGCAATGTATTTTAAGTTTCATGACTTGATAGAGCAACTTTTTTTGAGTACTGAATATTGTTCCATTTTCTAAATGTACAACTGCTGATTTGTCCTGGTTGAGTAAAAGTTTTGGAAATTATAAATAAGACTGAAATAAACATTTATATGCAAACTTTTGTGTGGACATGAGTTTTCAACTCACTTGGTAAATATCAGGACACTGGATGCCTGGCTTCTATTTAACTAGATTTTTCTGTCACTCAGTGTAGAATAACTCATTAACTTTTGATTTTGACTCATTTTCACTTCAGAGGCCAGTAAAAATGACATAAGTGGTTTGGGATAATTATTCTCTCTTCTGTGCAGTTAATTGAATAACTAAAAGTAAATTAAAAGTCATGACAGTCTAGGAAGAAGTCCTGCCATATATTAGATGTTTTCTTTATGTAGATTTTGATGGTGTTATTTCAAAAGGGTTCAAGTTCTCATATTTACAGGGATTTCTATTTCATGAAGTATGTGAGTTCAACCCCTAATTTTGTCTTCTTAGTACTTTACATCTTCTGATATTTTGTAGATAAATATTTTTCCATGTCAAAAAATTGAAAATTATGAAAAACAATTATTCCTATGTATCCTATTTGTTTGCAATTGTATAATACATATGTAAACCATGACATTTTACACTATATGTGAAAATTCACTGCCCTTATACATCTGTTTGTTTCTTCTGTGCTTACAGCACATATTCAAGTAAGTGCTATATTTGCGTCAGAGAATCTGCATTTCATCCATTCACAAATCAAAGATTTTTCTACTTAATTACTAAAGATATAGCAGATCAAAACAAAGTCTAGGGACAGGCAAACACCAGAAGAGAACATTCAGATGTTCTAATAGGAAAAGCTCAGCATTAACATGAAGCTTCTACAGCACAGACAATGTCTTCATCCATTTACGGATTTCTAATTCCTAAAGTGACTTCAAACGCAAGTGACTTTCTTTGGGAAAAATTATGTGCATATCCCAAAGCCCAGAAATTGTGTGGCTGAGCATGGTGGGGAATCTCTATAATCCTAGCCCTGGGGAGGCTGAAGCAGGGGGATCAGGAGCACCAGGCCAGTTTATGCTACATAGAAGATTGTGGGTAGCCTAGGATACCAGAGAGAACCTGTCTCAGAAACCAAACAAAACAAAGAAATACAACCAAACAATGTTGAAACTCATTAATTTCAAGGCTTATTTCAGCTGTCATAGAGCTGATATTGAAGTCTAAGATATTAACTATGTGGTCCTTTACAGACAAAAAATTTCCCACTCCTGACTTGGAGGAGTTCAAACAGGCACAGGACAGAACTATACAGGGATGCTGATCCCAACTCTATATTTAATACAGTGACAAATTTACACATTGTAAAGAAACTAGCAAAAAACATGTAACATTTCCTTCTCTAGAATTAACAAACAACACTTTAAAAGGAATATGCTAAATTTCATATACCAAGTATGAGTGAAAATAACAAAATACAGGTTTTATGAAAAGAAAAAGTGCAGAAAACTCTGTTTACTTTCATTCATATGAAAATCTAAAATCCTTAGATTGTTTTATGATATATTCTCAAATTATAAATAATTATAAATGCGTGGATTGTGATAATGAACATGAAATTTAGGGTATCTTTTGGTCCTAGTGAGTTTGATAATGAAGATATATCCTAAAATTGTCCAAAAAGGGTTGTAATTTTATCTCTGTTTTTTTGTGTGTTTGTTTTTGTGGTACTGAGATTTAAATTCCGGGCCTTGGGCTATCTGGGCAGGCTCTCTACCCCTTCAGTGGCACTTCAGGCCTTTTCACCTTAGGCTGTTTATCTGACAGAGCTTTGTACATTTTCCCTCCTGTACAGGCCTCACACCATGAACTTCCTACTCACACCTCCCCTGTCATTGGATTACAGGTATGTCTCACAATGCCCAACTTTTATGTGAGATAGGGCTCCCCTTGGGCTTGACTCCTCCCATCTCTGCCTCCTGAGTAGCAGGGGCTACAGGTGTGCACACTGATCTGATTACCTAATGTTTTCTTTCATTATTGACTTCTAGATCTTGGTATTTCCAACCACCATTTTAAATAATGAGTAGTTTATAGAAAATCATATGCCTGTAGTATTCCCTAAAATTTTGCATAGGAAATCTGCTTAACAATTAAAGGTCAATTTGGATGTGTTTTGAAATTTTGGGCCATGTCAATGAACCTGGCACTGACATTTTGGGTAGGTAAGTTTGAGGTCATTTTCACTTTAACCCAATGCGTAAGTTGTACATACACCTCTGCTCACATGAGCCATTTAGAGTATTGAGCTTTTTCAGTTCTACAAGAATATCTTAAAGTACCAATTTGTATAGCCAGATTTAACCTAAAAGAGCATTAAGAAGCCACTTGACATCCTTTAAAACTCTGCAGTGTTCTTGTATCTGATTAACATTGCAAATGAATTGTATTTTGCTTTATTTAGATTCTTCACCTCACCGTAAGGTAAGTCATACATTTACTGCATTTCATCTTTTATTTCTACAACCCAAGAGAACCTTTAAAATAGTAGATGCACAATAAATACCTTTTTTAATGTACTGGACAGCGTCATTGCTCTCCAACAGAGTCAAAACTTATCTCACTTATACTCAAAGTCCTCATGGTGGAGGGCATTCATCCTCACAGTGACAGCTCTCAGTACAAAGAGAATATTTACCATCCCACCTAAAGGCTGTGAGGATTCTAAGAAGTAGTTGATATGAAGACATCAGGAGAATGTGCACAGAATGCTTCAATAATTCTTTAAGACATACTTTTCCCAATCAATTTTGTGAAAACTAAAATAAGAAGATAAATGCTTGTTTACATTGTTAGCAAGATAGTGCTAATGTGACCATGTCACTACAATAGGAAACAACAAAAGTCGGAAAATCCATTCAGAGTATTGGTGAATGCCCATTTAAGATCTATAGCAGTTGTAGGCAAGGAGAACACAAAAAGAACAAGCAGTAATGTAAAAATATCATGAGGGAGTTACACTAATATTTCAGTTCATATGTAGACTATTCAGAGATGACTTCCCAAGGATTCTACTTAAAATGGCACTTATTAGCCAGGTGTGATGTGCAGGCCTATAATCCCAGCATGTGGGAGGCAGAAGCAGGAGACTCTGCGGTTGGAAGCTAGGCAGGGCTCCATAGGGAGAGACTGTCTCCAAACACCAAGGGCTGTGGATGTAGCTCAGAGGTACATCTGAGTGGTTACCCTGCACAAGGCACTGGCTCTCTTCTGAGCTCTGCACATTGTAGCTCAATGTGCATTTTTAATCAATGTCTCTCCAACCCACCAGCAATGGAAGTTTCAGTGAAGTAGGTGCTTTTCATGCTTTTGTTCCTAGAGCCCTTTGCTGCATTTCAAACTTAATAGTTGTTCAATAGACAGTTTGGGATTAAAGTGAATAAATGCAATAAAGAATGAGATAAAATCATATTACTGTACTACTTGGGAAAAACAAATTTCTTGACAAATAAAAACATGCAAAGGTTAACAAATGGTGAATTGGGCTAGCTAAAATTTTGTGATGATTAACATGATCACAACTTAAGTATGTTTATAAATCAAACTCATTAACTTTCTAAAGGTTATTTAAGAGTTTTAGAATTATTTTTATGACCATGGCAATTGGGTTTAAAAAAGACAGAGGCTACTAATTTAAGAATACTTAGATATTCTTAATTTAGATATTTATATGCTAACATAAATACTTACATTTCCATATAAGGATTCTTATTAAAGCCATTAAATTGAGAGGTCTGCCATTCTACATCATAATCAATAAGAAAAAGTTAACTAACTTACTCAGCTGTGAATAGGCCAAAAATTGTTAAAGCTGTCAAACTGCATCATGTATCAAAAGAAATTCCCCTGACAAATTTAAGTTAACACACTTTATTTGAGCAAATATGGCTTCATGATCAGGCAGCACCCAAGGTGACACAGAGAATTACACTCCAGCAGCTTGCAGAATTGGCATTTAACTACTGAACAGGAAGTAAAGACAGTGCCTGATTGGCCACAGCAAGGCATGTGCCATATTTGGGCAAGGTGTGGTGAGGTATTTACCTTATTTGGGTATGGTGTGAGGAAAGGGCCCACATGGGAATAGTAATGAAATGTTTGGCTCTCTGTGATTGGTTGAGGTGTTTTGTTTTTTTCTTTGTCAATTATAAAAAAAGTTTGTCAAGGTCCAGTTTGCTTAAATAAGAGTCCTGGGTACAGAAAAAGAAACCAAACTAATGATCTGCTTCTTTTTCTATAAGACATGTGTTTTATTAAGCACATGAGCATTTTTAAACTACATGGGCCTAAACATCTGTGCATCCTAATGTAGGAAAAGTAAATAATCCACATACACAGTAGAATATGTTAACAAGTCAGAGATTTAACTGGACGTGTAAATTATTCTAGTATGGGTCAGGATTCCAGGAGATGTTCTACTTGATGTTTGAAGTCAGCAATACCTATGGAAAGCTTGCATTGTTATTACACAAATACTCTAAATAAATAAATTTAAATCTGCTATGTTGTATTTTTATATACTTTATAAGCTATACTACTATTGCTATTTACCCAAGTTCTGAAAAAGAAAATGCATGTGTTTGTACATTTTTTAGCATAGATTATTTATGCAGGGGGAGGGTCATTGTGACATTTACATATGTGCTTACAATGTATCTTAATTAAATTTACCCCTGCATCATTCTTCCTCATTCCTCCCTCTCACCCTTCTTAGAACAATTTCAACAGGTGTCAATGTTCTATTTCATACATGCATACAAAGTATACTTTTAACAATAAGTTTGGCATAGCTTGGTGAGACTTCTGGTTTCCTGAAAGGAGCACTTTCACAGTTTTTTCTTTTTTAATAGGGCTGCCTTCTTTGAAGCCAACTGTTACTCTCCAATGGCTACTTTCCATATATGCAAACCAGCCTCTGTGCACTTGTCTGGTATGACCTCTGAGAAGAATATGTCCTGCACTTAGCTTCAGCTCTTTGCACTGCTACCTGGACAGATGTGACCTGAAGACTATACCCCAGGGAGTCCTACAAGGACTTGCACAAATAGATGTCCATAACACTCAGGAGACCTCTAGCCTGCAATGTCAAATGAGAGAAAACAAATTTTCACACCATTAAAGAAATATTCTCTTTGGTTTCTGGTTCAGTAGCCAAATGGTTATAATGCCTAAAAATTAGAGACATACCTGGCAAGATTTTACTACTGATAATCTTATTTAGCCTTTGAAACTTGTGTGGAAAGTCATGTTGACTTTTTCCATAAGACTTAAAAAAGGACTGAAATTATGAGTGTACTCTGCAAGGCATTCCAGCACTTACCTTAGTTAAATAATTTATCACAGGCAATAAATGCAGTACATTATTTCTCATTCAGCCATCATCTGTGAAAATGCCATTTTGTGCATATTGCATGTAGGTGTGTTCTTATAATCCCAAGTTAACCTGCTTCAGAAAAGACACTAATGTACTATTTTAAAGTTTCCCGCTTAAGCTCATGGGGATGTTGACTTGCTTTCATGTTAGATTTAGTTGGATATCCACTTAATTAAACATTTGCTAAACAAGTAACTTTTTTGAGTATTGTCATTATTTTTTCACTTTTAAGTTGTGTACTTTCCATTTTCAAAAAATGCTTCATTAATTCCAATTACATTAAGGGGAGTGTTCCAAGATACTGTTTTATAATCCTTGACATCTCAGCAACTTTTTCTTTCTCAGCTCCCATTGTCTTACGTCAATTTAACAAAATTAATATTTAATTCACAATACCCAAGTATTGAATTTACTTTTATTTATATGCATATGTATTTGTGCTTCTTGTAGAGCAATTGTAATGAAAGAAATATTTTAAAAGGATTAGGGCCATAGCTTTTTTTTTTTTTATTGTTTGGGGATAGGTAGGAAAATTTTTTTTCCATTTGATAACTACAATTTTAAAACTTTTAAATTCACTAGCTTCAATTTATTTTATAATCCTAAATAAAATCCTTTAAATTATGCAAATAAAACATTGAAAAATGATTGAAACTCATTAAGGTACAATAGAGACACCTTAATATTATACAGATAAGTATCACATATCCCTTAATCAAATAAAGTTAGAAATGAAAAATCTTCCTAATACCAGCTTTTTGAGACAGGGTGGAAGTGAAATTGGAGTGGAGACATAAGGACTTGGCCTATAGTTCTCTAGTGGAGGAGCATTAAAAGTTTCCAGTATTAACTCAAAATGGATCAAGGACCTTAATATCATACCCCAAACTTTAAAATTGGCACAGGAAAGAGTGGGAAACACTTTGGAAGTAATAGGTATAGGCAAGGATTTCCTCACTAGAACCCCAGCAGCTCAGCAATTAAGAGATAGCATAGATAAATGGGACTTCATAAAATTAAAAAGCTTCTGCTCAACAAAAAAAATGGTCTCTAAACTGAAGAGGCCACCCACAGAGTGGGAGAAAATATTTGCCAACTATACATCAGACAAAGGACTGAAAACCAGAATATATACGGAACTCAAAAAACTAAATTCTCCCAAAACTAATGAACAAATAAAGAAATGGGCAAGTGAACTAAACAGAACTGTCTCAGAAGAAGAAATTCAAATGGCCAAAAAACACATGAAAAAATGCTCACCATCTCTAGCCATAAAGGAAATGCAAATTAAAACCACACTAAGATTCCACCTCACCCCTGTTAGAATAGCCATCATTAGCAACACCACAAACAACAGGTGTTGGCGAGGATGCAGGGGAAAAAGGAACCCTCTTACACTGTTGGTGGGAATGTAAACTAGTGCAACCACTCTGGAAAAAAATTTGGAGACTTCTTAAAAATCTAAACATAGATCTACCATATGATCCAGCAATACCACTCTTGGGGATATACCCAAAAGACTGTGACACAGGTTACTCCAGAGGCACCTGCACACCCATGTTTATTGCAGCACTATTCACAGTAGCCAAGTTATGGAAACAGCCAAGATGCCCCACTACTGACGAATGGATCAAGAAAATGTGGTATCTATACACAATGGAATTTTATGCAGCCATAAAGAAGAATGAAATCTTATCATTTGCAAGTAGATGGATGGAACTGGAGAACATCATTCTGAGTGAGGTTAGCCTGGCCCAGAAGACCAAAACTCATATATTCTCCCTCATATGAGGACTTTAGATCAAGGACAAACACAACAAGGAGATTGGACTTTGATCACATGATGAGATGAGAGCACACTAAGGAGGTACGAGGACAGGTAAGACACCCAAAAAAACAAGATAGCATTTGATGTCTTCAGTGCAAAGGAACTAATGCAGAAACTTTAAAGCAACAGAGGCCAATAGGAGAAGGGGACCAGGAACAAGAGAAAAGATTAATTCGAGGAGAATTAGTTTCAAATGTCACATATATGTACAGGAAAGCAATGCGAGTAAACTCCTTATACAGCTATCCTTATCTCAACTAGCAAAAACCCTTGTTCTTTCCTATTATTGCTTATACTCTCTCTTCAACAAAATTAGAGATAAGGGCAAAATAGTTTCTGCCTGGCAGCAAGGGGGTATGGGAGGAGAGGGAGGAGGTGGAGGGAAGAGAGGGGACATGGGAAGGGGGGAGAAATGACCCAAACATTGTATGCACATATGAATAAAAGATTTTAAAAGTTTGGGAATCTCATTTATATTAACTTTAAAATATAAAGACATTACTGCATCTGTCTGAAAGACCATTTCATACTGCCTGTGTCCAGGTCACAAAGAACCCCTGTATCCTTCTGCTCATTCTTTTTGGTATTGCATAGATGAAGATGTCACTTAAATAAATGGAAGTACTATCTTTCTTCTCCTGACGATCACACTTGTCAGTAAGACAGAGCCTGTGGCCAGCCTCTTCAGTGTCTGCAGAGTCTGCTGCTACTGTAGCTATGGTTCAGTGACATCCACTTCTCCTTGATGTCAGTGCCCCCCTGACCTGGAAACAAAACCAGGCATTCTTTGCTGACATTAGTGCTTTTCTCTTTCTTATTTTTAGGTATATTATTTTTACTTTGACATTTAAATTGATAAACATTGCAAAATTAGTTTGGGATTTTGTATTATGCTTCCAAACACTTCTTGTGTGATAGTATAAACATACACTTGTGTACATGTCTTTGGGTGTTTTGTGTATTTAGAGATCTTAAAAGTTAATATTTAAATATTGCTTCTACCAAATTTTAAATATTTCCTTGAGCAACAATCTACTTTCATGTTTAACTTTCTCTGTAATTTGGCAAATTTGCAATTTAATATACTTTAGGGAAAAATGAAATGTCAGACAAGGCACATGTAAAGATAGTCTGTTTGATGTACCTCCCTTTATTAACTCATATTAACTTATGAATTCTTTTAACTGAAGGATTTACCAGAGGCATTTATTGGATTGTGCTGTACTTATGTTCATCATAAAATATTTCACCTACTGTTTTATAGAGTCTCTTATTATTAGTTTGAGGTTTCTCCTAGATTTTCAAAAGTTTCTGTTTTAATCTACGTTTATGATACTTTTCTCTAAATGTATCTTAAAAGATAATTATTTTCTACCTAACTGAGATTGATGTGTGTAACAAATTATTGTTCACTTTGTTTTATAATTTAGTGACTATTCATTGAGAAATCACTACATCCAAGTCTATGAAGTTGAGAAATTCCTGGGGACCAATGCAGAGAATTCCTGGGTACCTTAGAGGTCAGGTGGAAAGGAAGAAAAAGAAAATGGAAAGAAGTAGGGAGGCACAGCTGTCAGTAAAACTTGCATCTTCACATGGTCCTTTGGAAGGCAGTCAACTGCTTAGCCCTGAAGAGTAGCTACAAGAAAACAATTCTACACCTTCTTATGCCTGATGAAATAAGAAACTGCCTCAAGATCAACTTTGGAGTCATCTCCTGGTACCCTTCAGTCACAGGAATGGACAGACTGCTGTCTGTGATGCTGAGATATCTCCATTCATGACTCTGGGGAGTTCATTGGCAGTTTTCTGCCATTGCTGCTCTTTATGCCTCATTAGTTTAATCAAATACACGCAGCAATCATGCACTTAATATCAAGCATCATATCACATCTCTTTAAAACATTTCCTGTATCCACAGAGATTATTACTTAACTATGTGAAAGGTCTTATTTGAATATGTCATATTGAATAATTAAAGTGGGCTGGTAATTTTATATTTTGGTTCCAACCACTTGCCATTGATCTTCATCCTGGGGTCAATGAATTAGGAAAACACAGCGTTCCCATTACCTTTTCACTCTCCTGCTGAACATATCTACTTGGAAGAGTGCCATTTCCATCCTGATTTAAATTCTGCATATTACTTAGCGATTGACAGATCAGTGTTCTTTCCCAGGCGATTTACTAAGACTGCACAAAATACACATATGCACTGCATCCTATAGCTCTTCATTTTGCTATTGCAATTTGTATGGGTTTTTATAGTGATAGAACATTGTTTTAAAATGTACTTGAGTAATTTCCAGAAGCAGTTTATTTCATAAATGTCAGTGTGTGAAAGTAGGAAATAGCTGCAACCTGAAAGCTCTCCAGTATCTGAGAAAATTGTGCCAATCTGATGCTAAACACATTGCCCATGAGACATTCAGTGACTCTCACCTGAAACTTTTCTCATCCATACTGGTGCCTGATCTTCTTTTGTTTCTTCACCACCACACAAAGATGAGTGTGTGTTCATTTAAGTTCTCTTCACTCTAGTAAGACCCTCCTTGTCCATGTATGATGTTATCATTTTAAACATTACCGCCTGACACTTAGTCCCAGACTGTTAAAATTCCCAAAGAACAAGCAGTCCAGTGAGACATTTGTATAGGACGGTATCCATATACTTTGTCAGTTTCAAACTGTCCTTGCACACTGTCTCCAAAATACCTACAGTTTGAATGGATAGGTGATGTATGATGTACCTGATCATGTGTTCGATGAAATCAACTCATGAACCACAAGAACTCAGTCAATTTTATATTGCCATTTTTTTAGTTCGAAAACCAATAGTGTTTCAACACTGGCAAAAATGCTTCTAAGTATGTTCTCTTTGTTATATGAAAGCAGACTGTCTAACAGCAATTAATAAGAAAAATCCAAATTTCCTACCTCTTCTGCTTACCTTTGCTTTTATGTGAGACAGAGTTGGTGCACATCAAACAGAGGATACAGCAAAATTATAAAATTTCAATTTTAAAACAAATGTATGCAAAATAACCAAACATCCCTGGGACACAGTTAACTTAAAAGCAACAACAACAAAAAAACCCAACAAATCTTTTGTGATGTTATTATTTTTAGCCAGAAGAACTTCATGCAGGCACCAACCAGGAACAATGTTATCATGAGAATCCTCTTTGAGTTTGGACAGAATTAAAATCTATGCCTAATGTTTCAGAGTAGGTAAGAATTGGTGCATAATAGTCACTGGTGCTAACAAGAGCCCATTCACCAGAATAGTGGTGGAGAACCACACAGAAATTGAGGGAATTTACCCAGCGTGTGTATTCAACTTCATATTGGTATATTGCTTTATGAACACATGCATGTGGTAAAGAAAGTCATACCACCAAATGAACATGTAAGCTTAGGGTTAGTTCATAAAATGGATATTTAAAACTCTTGCTAGAATTCTAGTGGAGAATTGAATGTTGAATATATGACAGAGAACATGTCCTGGGAAAGCATAAGGAGTGGGGATGACTGAATTTGCCTTGTCCTGATGAGAAGAAATGCACTAGCTAGAAAAAATATTCTATAATTGTGGTGCTCTACTTAGTTAGATGAAACTAACTAACTAGATAATATGCTTGTCTATCACAAACAATAATTGTATTTGGTTTTGCCTGAAGCCATGTCATGGAGCTGAGTTTGCCAACAGGTTTTCTGGGGAGAACAAGATGAAGTTCTAAGAGAAGGGCAATGAGAGAAGTAGCAATCTAGCAGTGCAGTATTGGATTGAAGGGCTATTTTCATAGTTTCCAAATGTAGTCTCCCTCAGTTTCAATTTGGATTGGTTTTAGGACCCATCAAATTTTGGTGAATACAAAATTCTTCAGGTGCTCAAATACTTAATATAAAGTTGGATAACCTACACAAATTCTCCTATGTACTTTAAATCACTTCTACATTACTTATAAGTCCAAATGCTAAGAAATTAGTTGTTTTAGTATAGTAATCTCCATAGATTAATTAGAGAATGATGGCAAGAAAATGGTCTACATGAGTCTAGTACAGATGTGATTTTTAAATGGATTTTATTATTAACAAACATTAATAACACAAGAGAATTTCATTGTGACAATTCCATAGGTGTGTGCAGTACATTTTGAATAAATTCACCCCCTCTATTATATTTCCATGACCTCACATGATCCTCTTTTATTTTTTTTATTCATATATGCATACAAAGTTTGGGTCATTTCTCCCCCCTTCCCCCCACACCCTCCCTTACCTACCCTGCCCCCTCCCTCTCTCCCCCTACCCCCTCGCTACCAGGCAGAAACTATTCTGTACTTATCTCTAATTTTGTTGAAGAGAGAGTATAAGCAATAATAAGAAGGACCAAGGTTTTTTGCTAGTTAAGATAAGGATAACTATACAGGGAGTTGACTCACATTAATTTCCTGTGCATGTGTGTTACCTTCTAAATTAATTCTTCTTGAGCTAACCTTTTCTCTAGTTCCTGGTCCCCTTCTATTGGCCTTTGTCATTTTAAAGTATCTGCATTAGTTTCTCTGCATTGAGGGCAACAAATGCTATCTAGTTTTTTGGGTGTCTTATCTATCCTCATATCTTCCTGTGTGCTCTCGCTTTATCATGTGATCAAAGTCCAATGCCTTTGTTGTGTTTGCCCTTGATCTAATGTCCGCATATGAGGGAGAACATAGGATTTTTGGTCTTTTGGACCAGGCTAACCTCACTCAGAATGATGTTCTCCAATTCCATCCATTTACCAGTGAATGATAACATTTCATTCTTCTTCATGGCTGCATAAAATTCCATTGTGTATAAATACCACATTTTCTTGATCCATTCGTCAGTAGTGGGACATCTTGGTTGTTTCCATAACTTGGCTATTGTGAATAGGGCAGCAATAAATATGGGTGTGCAGGTGCCTCTGGAGTAACCTGTGTCACATTCTTTTGGATATATCCCCAGGAGTGGTATTGCTGGATCATATGGTAGATCAATGTTTAGATTTTTAAGTAGGCACCACATTCCAGAGTAGTTGTACTAGTTTGCATTCCCACCAGCAGTGTAAGAGGGTTCCTTTTTCCCAACATCCTCGCCAACACCTGTTGTTGGTGGTGTTGCTAATGATGGCTATTCTAACAGGGGTGAGGTGGAATCTCAGTGTGGTTTTAATTTGCATTTCCTTTATGTCATAACCCTCTTTTAAAACAATATTTTGTGCATTACATTAAACTATCATATACAGATGTAGATGTATAAATATATACATTCATGTGATAGATGGAACTGGTGCTTTTTAAAAAATATGTTTCTCATCCAAGGTTGGTTGAAAAAGCAGATATGAAGCTTTGAATATGAGAAACTCACCTTATTTGGTAGTTTGACTTCTGGAATTGCTGGTAAACATGTTGATTTTTTTCCTCTGTACATTTTTTATGAGTTTATTTGCATATTTGACCATTACAGGATGTGGGGAGTCAAAGTGTTGAAGGATTTTTTTAATCAATCTTTTACTCTAATAGACTTGCAAAACTTTTTGAGAGAGACATGAAACAAAAATAAGTAAATCACAATGAGAGAATTTATGGCAAATGTGAAATTGTAGGAAAAGCTAGATACCTTAGAAACATAGTAAAATGAATCATCTACATGAAGTTTACAGAGAACAGAACTAGAATTAAATAGAGCATCCAGGAAGCTTGAAACTACTTTAAGTGACCTAATATGCCTGCAGATGGAGTTCCCATAAGGTTCTCAGAAATGCATTTGAAGATTAGCAGTCAACATTTTTTCCAAATGTAATATAATTATAGACCAATAATTTCAATAAAATCAAAGAATCCATGCCTAGGAAACATGAAGAAAAATACAGTAAGTCGCAGCATAAACACATTTCTCAGAAACTGTGTTAAGATATATTTAAAACAGCCAAAATATGGTAGGATACATGAACAGTGACAAAGTAAGACAGCATATTGTAAAAAAAATAAGGACGTGAGCAAGGTGACATTAAAACAACATCTTTAAAACATGTCAGCATAGAATTCTATGTCCATAAATAGTATCTGTCAGAAATGAAGATGAAATGGAGACTTTTCAGAAATACGAGACTGACAGAGTTCAGAGCAGCAGACATGCACTGTGAAAACTGTCCAAGGAATTTCTTTGGGTAGAAGTACAGTGACACCAGATGGAAATATGAAGGCCCAATGGAAAGAAGAACACCAAAAGTGCCAACTGCATGACAAATAAATTGATACCTTAAAATCACTGTACTATCGTTAAAGGATAACTGAAGGTTAAAACAAAAATCGGGACAATGGACTATTAGCTTGACACCATTCACCAAGCAAAATTAAATTGAAAGTAAAATGATGGAAAAATCTAACATGTGCAGGCAAAAAAAAGAATGATTTGTTCCTGTTTACAATGTTGTTTTTCATGAGAATATGAGTTAATTACCTCTCCTAAAAATTCTACTTATAAATTTATTTATTTCTAATTGACAAGTAACAGTTCTGTATATTTGAGGTACCCTGCAATGTTTTGATCTATGTATATGTTGTAAAATGATTCAATCAGGATAATTAACACATATATCACCTCTCCAACTTATCATATTTTTGTGTGAATAATATTAAAAAATACATTCAGTGATTTTAAAATATACAATACAGATCAATTTCAAAATTACCTTACATATTTTCTATCAACCATTCATACCAATTTAAGGAGCCTGGTTTCCATATGTTGTAGAAGGAAGTTAAAGACCAGAAACAGGGGTAGAAGAGGCTAAAATGAGCCTCACTTTATATAGCTGTAAGTGAATATGGAGAACAATTATTATAACCATGGGAGTTTAAGAATTGCTAGCATGAATCAACTGGGTGAATTGTTTATAGATACTTAGGGAATTTTCTTCATAAACAATCTTTAAACAAAAAATTATCTCAAAATAAATTTTATTTAAAAAGAATGCTATGTTGATGTTTTATCAATTATATTTCAGAATAACAAATACCAACAGATATAAATAAGACCATTCATAAGAATGCATGAGCTCTTGGTCATTCATTTTGATTACTTAATTATCCTGATCATTTGAACACTTAACATAAAATATAGCTTAATAACACATGAAGTAAAAATGACCAGAACTCTAAGGAGAAATGAACAAGCAATTATTTCCTGTCAGAGACTGCAATAATCCTATTTCCATGTGGATAGAACTTAGAAATAATGCATGGAAAATCACTAAGGATATGGAAAATTTGGACACCACAATCAACTTGACCTTACTAAACGTAGCATGACTTATCCAGAAACAGCAAAAATACATTTGTTTAAGTGTACATGGGATATTTATGAAGATAGATCACACTCAAGACGTTAAGACTAAATTTGGCAGGATCAGATTACACCACGTCTATTTTCTAATTGCAGTGGATCTGTATTAAAGGTCAATAAGAGAAATACAATATGGAAATTTATAAATATTAAGAAGCTTTAGATTTATATATAGCTCAACATAAGAAACACAAAGGTCAAATAAAATATTAAATGGCAAATAATAATTTTAACGAAATAAAAATAAAGAGAGATGATGAAATTTAAAACAATAAAGGGATTCATAACAAATGCCTGAAAATATGTCTTAACTATTTGAACTTTCACTTAAGGAATCTATAAAATTCAGGGTAAATTAAGAGAATAAATAATAAGTGTTAAGAAGTTTTTTTGTCATTGTTTATGGCTTTTTTACAGTACTGGGGCTTGAACTCAGGACTTTCAACTTGAGCCACTGCACCAGCCCTATTTTTGTGAAGGGTTTTTCAAGATAAGGTTTTGTGAACTATTTTCCCAGACTGGTTTTGAACCACTAACCTCCTGATCGTTGCCTCCTGAGTAGCTAGGATTACAGGCGTGAGCCACCAGCACTCGGCTAAGAGTGAAAGTTTTTGAAATACAATGCAGAAAAATTTTTTAAATATTGTACAAAATCAAATTATTTGAGAACATCAATATTGTTGATAAATCTCTCAAAAGATAGATATGGAGAAGAAAATAAAACAATAAAAATGAGAGAATACCAGTACACATTCTACATATTAAAAAGATAAAAACATATTATGAAAAATTTAAGGAGATTAACCCAACATCTTAAATACAATGCACACATTCCTTGAATGAAAATGGACAAAAACTTAGTAAAGAACAAAATGAAAAATTGAATAATCTTTGGTTGCATACATTTATCCAAATAACACTTTAGGTCTGCATGGATTTACTGGATAATTTTAACAAGTGTTTAATATTTGCAGTGCTTGCTAATTAATGTTAATATATAACAAGTACTCAAGACACACATTCTACACACACACACCCTAGAGGAAGTGGATATTTACCAAATTAATTAATGGATCTGGCATTAGTCTAATTAAAATACACATAAAGACATTACAAGAATAAAAATGACAATACCAAGTGACAAGTTATATGTAGCTTCTATGTGTCAATGCAAGAATTCTAAATGCAGTTTTTAAAAATTTAATCCAGCAGTATATACAAAGATTGTTGCGACCAGCTTATGAATCATTCAATATAATTTATCACAAAGGAAAGATAAAATTATATAATCATCTTACTAATACATAAAAAGCATTGGAGAAAATTTGCCATCCTTTTCTAGCTTAAAACACTTAGTAAGCAAATAATTGAAGGGAATTTCTAATCTGATAAAGGGCATCTAAAAAGAAATCCCTAAAATAATATCAGACTTAATGGTTTAATATGTAAGAAGGCAGGTGAGGTTCTGTAGTGTTTGTATGCCTCAATTTTCATCAGAATTACAGAAAATTCAAAGTATGTTTAGGAGCTGTGAGCATAGTATAACCAGGCTACATATAAATAACATGTAACAATATACAATGAAAAGAAATGTCCACATTTCATTAAGTAGGATGGAGAAAAGAAAGGTGAATTACAATAAAAATGAATTTCATATAAAATCAGGACTACACACTCTCAAATGTTTTTATGATGGGGCTGTATTTCATACATATCTTAAAAAGTTTGTTAATGCATATTTTTGGACATGGAATTAATCAAATATTAATAAATTTATTATTGTGACTTGTTTTATGTATGTCTTTAGGGATGACTATCAGTAATGTTAGCAATATTAATTTTATATTAGCTGATAAAATACTATCCATAAGTAATTTAAAAATAGTGAATGGCAAAATATTAATAGGATTATTTTCTAGCCAGTGAGAGTAGGGTAAATAAGAGTTTTGCTTTTATTTGTAGATTTTCTGCAATTAGCATTTATAAAATTATGTCCATTTGATATAGATTTACCAAGGATACTTACATATACACACATGCATACAACATAAATTAGTATATAAGAAACAGATATAAAAACATTAGGATTAATCTTTTGCTTAGATAGTAATTTTTAGCAGAGTTTAGGAAACAAGAGCTTCTAACTTATTATTAAATTTAAAGATAAAAACTCACTCTTAGGGTTCAAATGACCCCCAGGAAAAGTGGTCCATTTCATAGGAAAAGATTTGCAAAGGCTCTATGGAGTTGATAGTATTTGATTAGAATCTTGAAGATCATAAAATTTTAGTGTACAAAATGAGATAAGGGGCATTCCAAGAAGTTGAAAAATCATATAGAAAAGCACGACTGAGTGAGACATGACCCACATGAAAGGAAAAGTCAGTAGCTAAGTAATGTTCCTGCAGAGAAATAGCTGTCATGACACATTATACCAAAAATTGGTGGCCATTTTGCAGATGACCTTAACTGCCAGAAAAAGCAAATTGCACTTTCTTGGGTAGGCAATGGGGAGAGTTTAAATGCTGTAGAACAAGCAAAAAGGAATCTGTCATTTGTGTACTATTATGAGTCAGTGTGTTCCTTTGAGTTCTCCCATAGAGAAGCCTGGATGAGGGCTTGTGTGCAGATAAGAGGAGATCCCAGAAGGGAGGAGGGGGCAAGAAGGAGGCAGAAAAGCCACCATGATGATGCATTCCTGAGTTTGCTGTAGACACAGGTGCACTTGATTGTATGCAGAGTCTGCCTCAAAGGAGGGGCTTTCTCTGAAACAAAAGACTGAGTCAAACTTTTAATTGGAATAACATGTTTTCTTCTTGCCTCTGAAAACCCAAGGAATCAGCCACCATAGCTGTTGTGAAAACAGAACTGGACAGGGGTTTTAGATAGCTTGTCTCATTTGACCCTTAAAAGAGTTTGTGAAGTATATATTGTCTCATATTTTCTCAATTTAGGTCATATCTTTTTAGATTGAAAGAAAAATATAATATCATGAAGTTCCAAAGAAGTGAATTGCTGAACTCTTGCTAGCTCTAAAGGTTGGGAATTCAACACCTAAACTTTGAAGCACCACAACTCAACTCATATCAATCATGTTCTTGGAAAATAAGAGAGAAGTACATTAGCAATTCCAGTGTGTGGATAAGTGCCAGGATGCTCAGGTGGAAGGTGTCCGTGTACTTTCTCTGTGCATCAATACTTTTGTACAGGTACTTCTGTCTCAGTGATTACTGTTAGGTTAGCTTCTGTTCATTTGTTTAGCTTTGTTAGTGGTAATTGGAGATTTACATTACATATTGCCAGCTCCTCGTAGAGAGCTGTGAAGTATTTTGATGTCCATTACTAACAGCTAGAAGAGTAAATACAATGAGCCGAAGTTTTCTGAACAAAGTAATAGATAAATGTTCTATCATAAAAATCTCCTTCTGACTGTGTATTTCTCACTGCAAATATTCCGAATTCTCAATGGTACCTGAAAATGCTACTTTATTGCATGTCCTTGCACATAAAATGCTCCTCACTTAAAATATCCTCCTGTATTTCTGAGGATGGCGCAATCATTTTTAAAAATGTAGATATTTCGATATGACTTGCATTTTTCACAGTTACAATTATGCAACAAGCATATGCATTCAGTAGAAACTACTCTTCAAATGTTGACTTCTGATCTTTTGCAGTGATAGTGATCTACGTTATTCTCTTTTGAAGCTGAGAATAGGAGTGAACCATAGCTCCTAGCCCACCACCTAGCCCACCACAGGAAGGCAATGAAGCACACTGTGGTGCTCAGCCATGATGTTTTGCTAGGTTAGTGTTTCAAATGCATTTTCAACTTAAATATGTTTACATTATGATTGGTTTGTTGGGACATAGCTCTCTTGTAAGTCTTGAAAATTTGTACCGCAATATTTATTACAATGTCTTCTTTATATTAAATGCTTAATATCTCTTGAATAGCCACTACTTCTACTAGAGTGGAGCTTGTCAAATTCACAAGTCCTTAGCAAGAAAAAAAGCAATTATAAATTCAATCTTAGGCTATATTTTTGTTTGGTAGTGTCTATCCATAGATTTTTTTAAATAATAAATGCAATACCCTTTGGCCAATTGACACTTAGACTAACCACAACTAAGTGTTAAGGATTGAACTAGCTCTTCCTAAATTGGTCTTCGTCTAATTAGTATTTATTTCACCCTGTTTGTAGAAGAATACTATGTTCTATAAATGTGCATTTACATCCTTGTTCTTTCTCAGTACTTACTTAATTCTCAGTGTCCTTTTTAGTTTTTGTGTATTTATGGCATTGAAATATTTTATTCACTTCCTACAAATGTCTGTATAAAAGGGTAGAAAGTTAAATACCAATAGCAGAGTATAGAAAAGCATATTCTCACTCCTGATTTTTCTATATTGTGTATCTTGTATGTGACTCTCAGAGGTTTATGTTTGTATAGGTTTGTCCCCGTGTACATTTTTGTTAATGGCTTAAGTCATTTCCAATGACAACTTTCTGGTGAGTATTTACCGCCAGTGAAATGCTACTTCTAATAAAACATGTTTACTGTGAAGACTAGAGGAAGAAATCAATATGAAGCAAAATCAGTAAAGTTAATGTTGCATCTTGCTAGGAAGTTATTAGCCATTCTCAATTTTGGTTTACAGTTGCGATTACAGTAGTCATAATCCTTCATATACTTACCATATCAGAGCTGTGGAATAATTCATATGCTTAATAGGATAATTAATCTCTCATCACAAATAAAATTTCCTAGGATAGTGTTTATTATAAAATTATATTTGATGCTATCAGAAGCATATCTTATCTATTAGACCCATAATTGTGAATTTTACTGCCATTATCTCTGCACATGTTGGTTCTATAACAAAACCATAACACAAAGCACAGCAATGTTGAGTAGCATCTGTTGTTAGGAAGAAAATCTCCTCCAGATTATCAAGAAATAAATTGACTTTTTACACCTTAAAATGCTGAAAACAAAAAATCAGAACCATAAAAGTGCATGATTGTGTCTCTAATCTATCCATTCAAGGGAGACATTAGAACTGGTGTAACCTGTACAGTATTAATGACACTTTTGTAAATAACAAGTCCCTATTTCACCTCAAATTTTATGAAGCATTTAAAGAATGCATCCTGAATTTATCCAGACAAAACATCTTTTCCACATATATCCAGACTTCACTTCTGTTTCAATACCACTTTCCAACACCACATTATAGTTTACACAGACTACTTTGGTGTCTCTCTTTTGGGGTAGTAATTCCACTCCAGTTCAATTCACCCTGCATGGCACTGTCAAGATTACAATTTTAAAACATAAAATCAGTTTGCTATTTCTTCTTTAAACAGGCAAATAGAATTTCATTATCTAGGGATGTGAGTATAAGCATATCTGAGATCCTTTATGATATGGTTCCAAAGGACTGTTCCAAAAACATAAAGGAGCAACCTGGATGCTTAAGGGAGACTCCTTAAAATGGAATCCCAATTCTCTCAAGAGACTGGAAAGCTATTTAAACTCATTCTGACCCAATTTTCTCATCTGCATGGTGAGGAAAACATAACCCTACTTGCTTTATAGGAATGCTATGAAGAATAAATGAAAAATTGTCTCATGCTTATAATGATAAGGTTTTCAGAATCCCCAAGACTCTCTGACATATTAAAAATAAAATGGACTGCTTAGGCTTCTCATAAATTGTAAACCTATTCCTATCTGTACCTGTTGCATGCTCTTCCATGTGTCTTAAGAATCCTCTCAAATTATCAAGTGTTGCTGTTTCAACCCTAACAATTCTCTTTATGGCCAATTTTCAAAACAAACTTTTCACAAAGTCTTTCTTCATCTAATTTGTGGGAAGAAAGTCTTATCACAGTAAGCCCATGTTATTTTGTGGAATTATTACATGTGGCGTTGGCTAAGCAAAGTAACAAAATAACACATTTTAAAATTCAAACAAAAAATAAAAATTTAGATTTTTATTTTTAAAATTTTTATTAATGTTATTTTATCATTTTTACATTTACTTACACATGTATACATTATTTAGACAATCTTCCTTCTCCCCACCCACATTTCTAGGCAGAATCTGTCCTACCCTCTTGTTCTCTGATTTTTTTGAAGAGAAAACATAAGAGATAATAAAAAAAATAGCTTTTTTGTTAGTTTAAGATAAAGATAACAATGCAGAGAGATTCCTAGTGTTGTTCCATGCATATGTGTATTACAACCCACGTTGGTTTGTCTCTACCAGACCTCTTCACTACTTCCTGGTTTCCTTCCCGGTTACCTTCCTGTAGTGGCTTCTGCTAGTTTAAGATATTATTCTTTCTACAGTGAACACATCAACCACATTCAAGTTTTAGGTTTCCTTCCCTTCCCCTATTCCTCTTATACACATTCACCCCTATTGTGTTACACATGCCCAATAATATTATTGCATTTTTTTAGATCTATAATCTGCATATGAGGGAGAACATGGGATTTTTGACTTTCTGAGCCTGGCCAACATCACTTAAGATGATGTTCTCCAGTTCCATCCATTTACTTGCAGACAAAATTTCATCCTTCTTTGTGACTGAATAAAATTCCATTGTGTATAAATACCACATTTTCTTAATCCAGTCATCAGTAGTGGGGAATCTTGGCAGTTTCCATAGCTTAGGTATTGTGAATAGTGCTGCAGTAAGCATGGGTGTGCAGGTCCCTTTGGAATAACCTGAGTCGCATTCCTTTGGGTATATCCCTAGGAGTGGGATTGCCGGATCATATGGCAGATCTATGTTTAGTTTTTTAAGAAGCCTGAATATTATTTTCCATAGTGGTTGTACTAGTTTACATTCCCATCAGCAGTGTAAGAGGGTTCCTTTTTCCCACATCCTTGCCAACACTTGTTGGTGGTGGTGTTGATGGTAGCAGTTCTAACAGGTGTGAGGTGGAATCTTAGTGTGGTTTTGATTTGTATTTCCTTCACGGCCAGGAATGGTGAGCATTTTTTCATGTGTTTTTCGACCATTTGAATTTCTTCCTTTGAAAAAGTTCTGTTTAGTTCAGTTGTCCAGTCTTATTTTGGTTCATTGATTTTCAGGGAGTTTAGTTTTTTGAGTTCCCTGTATATTCTGGTGATCAGACCCTTGTCTGATGTATAGCTAGCAAAGATTTTCTTACACTCTGTGCAGAAGCTTTTTAATTTCATGTAGTCCCATTGTTCATCCTTTCTTTAAGTTGCTGGACCACTTAAGTTCTACTGAGGAAGTCCTTGCCTATACCTATTGCTTCCAGAGTATTCCCTGCTCTTTCCTGTACTATCTTCAGAGTTTCAGGCTGATATTAATGTCCTTAATCCATTTTGAGTTGATAATAGTCCTTGCTGATACAGTTTTTTGCAGACTGATAACCACTTTTCCCAGCAACATTTCTTGAAGAGGCTGTCTTTTCTCCATCTTATGTTTTTGGCAACTTTGTCAAAAAAAGGTGGGCATAGCTGCATGGATTCTTACCCAGGTGCTCTATTCTATTCCACTGGTCTTCATATCTGTGTTTGTGCTGGTACCTTGCTGTTTTTATTGCAATGGCTCTGTAGTATTTTGTGAAGTTAGGTATTATGATACCTCCAGCATTGCTCTTTTTGCTGAGTATTGCCTTGCCTATTGGTGGTCTCTTGTGTTTTCAAATGAACTTTAGGGTAGATTTTTCAATCTCTGTGATGAATGTCATTACAATTTTGATGGGAATTGAGTTGAACATGTAGATTGCTTTTGGTAGGATATGTAAGTTTACTGTGTTGAATCTGCCAAAAGAAAAGCGTGGGAGCTCTTTCCACCTTCTGTAATCTTTTTTGATCTCTTTCTTCATTGGTTATAGTTTTCCTTGTAGAGGTCATTTACAACTTTGCTAAATTTATTCCTAGGTATTTGATTTTTTTGAGGCTATTATACATGGAATTGTTTTCATATATTCTTCCTCAATTTGTTTATTGTTGTTTAGAAAGGTTACTGATTTTCAAAAGATGATTTTGAAAATCAACTTTTTTGCTACATTGCTGACGTGGTTTATGGTTTCTTGGGTGAAGTTTTTTGGATCTTTCAGGTATAAGATCATGTTGTCTGCAAACAGGGATATTTTGATTATTTCTTTACCTACTTGTATTATCTTCTTCTTGCCTTATTGCTCTGGCTAAGAATTCCAGTACTATGTTGAGTAGGAGTAGGAGGGCACCCTTGTCTTGTTCCTGACTTTAGGGGGTATGGTTTCAGTTTTTCCCCATTAAGTATGGTGTAGGTTATAGATTTGTCATATTTAGCCTTTATAATGTTGAGGTACATTCCTTCTTTTCATAGTTTTCCTACAGCTTTTACCATGAAATGGTGTTGAATCATATCAAAGGCTATTTCCTTATCTATTGAGACAATCAAGTGGTTTTTGTCTTTGCATTTATTAATGTGCTGTATTACATTTATTGATTTGCCTACTTTGAACCATCCCTGCATCCCTGGGATGAAGCCAGCTTCATACTGGGGAATGATCTTTGTGATATTTTGTTGGATTTGGTTTGTCATTATTTTTTGAGGATTTTTGTGTCAATATCATTAAGGAGACTGGTCTGTAATTTGCCCTTTTTGATTTGTCCTTATCCGATGGTGGGATGAGTATAATACTGGCTGCATAGAATGAGCTAGGAAGTGTTCCTTCCCTTTCTATTTCATGGAAAAATTTAAGGATTATTTGTATTAGTTCTTTAAAGGTCTAGTGGAATTCAGCAGAGAATCTGTAAGGTTCTGGACTTTTCTTTTTTGGGAGACTCTATTGCTGCTTCAATTTCATTATGTGTTATAGATCTGTTTAGGTGGTTAATATCCTCTTGGTTCAGTTTTGGATGGTCATAAGTATTTAGAAGTTTGTCCATTTCTTCAAGATTTTCCATTTATTAAAACATAGGCTCTCAAATTGTCTCTGATGATTCCCTGAATTTCCTTGGTTGTTTGTTTCTATCTCCCCTTTTTGATTTCTGATTTTACTGATTTGGGTCTTTTCCCTCCAAATTTTAATCAGATTTGCCAGGAGCTTGTTAATCTTGCTTATATTTTCAAAGAACCAGCTTTTTGTTTCACTGATTCTTTGTATGTTTTTTTTTGTCTCCATTTCATTAATTTTGGCCCTTCTTTTTATTATTTCTCTCCTTCTGCTTATTGTGGGAGACCAGTAACTAAATAGACTGAGAAAGAATTTTGTCATATGCTAGGCCATGTCAAAGACCTTTGTGCTGAGAGGACAAGGCCCCAGCACAGAGGAGATGAACAAGCTTCAGCAAAGCTGCCTTGCAAGTAGGGAGACTGAGTCAGTGGAGATAGATCTTGTCATGAACACGGCTTATGGCTGATAGGCACGGACCCAGCCAAGGGGAGGCAAGTTTCATCAAGGCTATCTTTCAGGGAAAACAGGACATGCTGACACAGTCAGGATAGTCTGCAGTAAATAACAACATACCACAGCTGCACTGTTCCTACTGCCTGCATGACTGGATCCATGAGTACTTGACCTGCACTTCAGCCCACTTTCCCATGCTTGCAGTATAAATAAATGCACTTGGAAGTAGAGGGGGTCTCCTGCATCTCTCATCAGGAATGCTGGACCCACCCAAACGCAGCTTTCTCTATGTCTGCCTTTGTGTCTTTGTTCTCAATCTCCAGTTGCTCCCAGTCAGGTCAAGGGAATTGCTCATGCTTGCCATGAGACTTGTTTTGAGTTTTGCTTGTTCATCTTTTTCTAGGAGTTTGAGATGTAGCATCAGTTCATTTATTTGAGATCTTTCTGTCCTTTTAATGTATGTGCTCATGGTTATAAACTTTCCCCTTAACACTGCCTTTGCTATGTCCCATTGTTTCTGGTAGGTGGTGTTTTTATTTTCATTAACTTTCAGGATCTTTTTGATTTCCTCTCTTATTTCTTCTATGACCCACTGATTGTTGAACAATGTTATTCAGCCTCCAATTATTTCATACTTTCTGCCATTGTTCCTGTTGTTGAGTTCTAGTTTTATTACACTGTGGTCAGAGAGAAGGCAGGGATAATTTCTATTTTCTTATATTGCTGAGGCTTGCTTTGTGCCCTAAGATATGATCTGTTTTGGAGAAAGTTCCATTGGCTGCTGAGAAGAATGTATACTGTGCTGTTCTTGAATGAAATATTCTGGAGACTTCAGTTAGGTCCATTTGATCTATGGTGTCATTGAGTTCTAGGATTTCTTCATTGATTTTTTTGTTTGGATGACCTATCTTTTGGTGATGGAGTGGTATTAAAGTCTCCCACTACCACTGTATTGAAGTCTATATGTGCTTTTTAAGTCCATTAATGTGTGTTTGATGAAGTTGGGTGCGTATCAGATGATAATTGTTATTTCCTTTTGATGCATTACTCCTTTTATTAGTATGTTGTGTCCTTCTTTGTCTCATTTGACCAATGTAAGTTTGAAGTCTACTTTGTCTGATATAAGTATTGCTACTTCTGTCTAAGAAGCCATTGTCTTCATAAATCTTCCAGCCTTTCACCCTGAGCCAGAGTTTATTTTGGTCCATAGATGGGTCTCTTGTACACAACAGATTGTTAGATCTTCCTTTTTCATCCAGTTTGCCAAACAGTATCTTTTGGTGGGGTAGTTGATTCTGTTGACATTCAGTGTTAGTATTGATAGGTATGTGATGAGTCCTGCCATTTCTTTGTTTTTGTTGGTTAAAGATTTGAGTGTGTGCAGCCAAATCAATGCTACCTTCTGATTACTTGTTGTTTTCTTCTCCTGTGGTCTAATACTTCCCATCTTCTTATAGTTTTGTTTGCTCTCATCTTCTATGTGCAGAATTCCATGTAGAATCTTCTGCAGTGGTGGCTTGGTTGTCATATACTGTTTTAGCTTTTGTTTATCATGGAAGATTTTTGTTGTTCCATCAATTTTGAATGATAGTTTTACTGGGTAGCGTCTCCTAAGGCTGAAATTATTTTCATTCAGTGCCTGAAATAACTTGCTCTATTGCTTCTTGCTTTTAAGCTTTCTGTTGAGAAATCTGCAGCTATTTTGATGGATTTACCTTTACACTTTTTTTCTCTCTTACAGCCTTCAATATTCCTTCTCTGTTCTCTGTGCTTGTTGTTTTAATGATAATACACCATGGAGAGGTTCTATTTTGGTCAAGTCTGTTTCATGTTGTGGAGGCTTCCTATACCTGAATGGACAAAAGTTTCTCAAGATTTGGGAAATTTTCTGTTATAATTTTATTGAATATACTATATATCTCTTTGGCTTGTTCCTCTCTTTTTTCAATGTCCATGATTGTCAGGTTTGGTCTTTTGATGGAGTCTCTGAGTTCTTGCATATTCTTTTCACAGCTCTTGAGTTGTTTGACTAAGATTTCTTCTGTTTTTTCTTTAATTTCAACTTTATCTTCGAGCTTTGAGATTCTGTCTTCCACTTGTTCTAGTCTAGTGGAGTGGCCTTCCACTGTGTTTTTTATTTGACTAATGGGACTTTTTATTTCCAGGATTTCTGTTTGGTTGTTTTTTCTGAGGTTTGCATCTTGTTTTGTTTTCTTTAATTCATATATCTCTTTTTTATAGTGTCCTTTGTTTCACTTTGGTGTTTGTTGAAGTCCTCTCTGAGTTCATTTACTTGTTTTTGTGTTATCTCATGTTCTTTATTTTTGTTGTCTTGAAATATCTTGAGTGCATTTTGTGTACATTCTGGTTAACCATGTGTACTTTCTTCTCCATGAGTTTCTCTGTGATTTCTTCCAAGATTTCTTCTTTGAGGGATTTTTTTTTGTAGGTATCACTTGGCTCCTTAGTTACACTCATCATTGTTTTGTTGTGGTCAGGAACTGGGTATCCATTTTCTTCATTTCCCACTGAATCCTCTACTGTATTATTCTTTTGAGGAGTGTAGTTTCCAACCCTTCTTCTTCCCATCACTCCACTTCATACTGTGCAATTGTGTTCTTGATAGACTAGATGATTTTAATTGCCTGTTTTCTTTCCCTTGATTTAATGTTTGCGCTGTGACTGACTTGGTTGTTATCTAGGTTGTGGTACTCTTTCTGTCCCTGGCCTATGGTGTAGTTTAGCAATAACAAATTCACAGGCTCAATAACAGACTGGTTGTTTACATATTGTATAGAAAACTCCTTGGTGATAATATATATAAACAGTGGGGGTTAGGAGGGTAATGGCTATTGGGCTAGATATACTAACTTAGGTAATCAGTAAAGGTGACACTAAAACAAGGGTAGAAAAGTGGGGGGTGGGGAGGAAAGAGGTAAGGGGCTGCTGGGTTTTTGGTCTTTGTGTGTGTTCAGGTATACTTCTGTTGTTGCAGTGGAGGGTGCTTGTGTCAGGGTATGCATGAGGCTGGGGCTGTGTACAGTTCATAAGGTATGATAGTCAGTGGGTGGTAAGTGTGTAGGAGGAAGGGGTAGTTTGGTGACAGTTTGGAAAAGATAGGAAGAGGAGGTGAAGACAAGAGGAGAGAGTGGATGTGAAGGGGCAGAAAGAGCGGTTGGGAGGGAGAATAATGGATTGTAGTACAGGAAATGGAGGGTAAAGTGAAAGGAGTAAGAAGAGGGATAAGAAAATAGTGATGGTAACGAAAAAAAATCACCAAGTATGGCAACAAGTAAAACTCAGTCTATTTTGTAAAAGTTCTGGAGTTATTCCTTTGACATCTATTCCTGATATTGGAGTATATGCAGGAGCTCTGATGTGGTCTCACCTTGTGTCTGGCTTGTGAGTATTATTTTGTTCCTTCTGTCCACAAGGCATATTGCAATTGGGAACTGAGGTAATTATGTAAGTTCCCACAGGTTGGTCAGAGCTGTTGTTGTTATCACCAAGTGGCAGAAGCCTTGCCCTCCAGGTACAATTCTGTTTGGTTGGCTCCTCCCCCAGTTAGGTGGGGCAATTCAGTTTTGAGTACTGCCCTCTGTCCCAGGAGAGCAGCTCCAGGATCCAACACCTGGCCTGCTCTGGAGGTCGGCTTGTCACCCCACACCCACTCTCATCCTTTCTTGCTTTTCCCATATTTGTTCCCTGAGAGTTTGGCACTGAGAGTTTGGTTCCTTGCCCCACCTCTGTTCTCAGGTTCAGTGTTCCAACCCGACATCTGCTTTTCTGTTTTTTAGTTCTGTTGGGGGTGGGGGATCCAGTCTGCCCAGGGCTGCACTGGATTATGTTCCTGGGAGATGGGTAGGGGAGTCACACATGGTGCGTGATGCTCACCTGTTGATTCTGCAGATTCACACAAGCAGCTTTGGATCCAGCCTGTGAGGAGAAATGGTGTACCACTTCTCCATGGCATGACATAGAGAGGCGTTCCATGGGTTAGGGGTCCAGGATGTTGCAGAGTTCAATTCTAATTGACACTCTATCTTTTCCTTGTTGGAAGAAAAAAAAAAAAAGAAAAGAAATGGCCAAGGGTCTTTTTTCCCAGGCGGGGACACACCTTGCTACCTGTGCCATGTGGGATTTTCCAAGCTGTTAGTTACAATTAAAAGCTGTTTTAAGGGTTAGTCCTTGAATTTTCAATGCACCTAATGTGTTGGAATGTTATCATTTTGTCTAGAAACAATCAGAATTACTCTGTTTCTGGAGTAACAGAGCTTAAGATTTCTGATTCCCTACCCTAAGCACCGTCTTAGATTTCTTCCACCCACAGAATTTCAAAAGCAAAAACAAAAGCCCTAAATTCCTGCACACCCATTACATAGCTCACTTGCTGTGGATAAGCTTTCAGTCAATCTCACCTTACCATCAGGTCTCTCTAAATAATTATGTGATCAGCTGAATGTTCCCTGTTCTTAATTTTGTGAAAATACATTATGTCTCCCCAAAAGCAAATGGCACCCAAAAAGTAAAGCAATCTGGAGGTATCATAATACCTGACTTGAAACTCTATTACAAAGCAATAGCAATAAAAACAGCATGGCATCAGCACAAAAACAGACATGAAGACTAGTGGAACAGAATAGAGGAACCAAATATGAATCCACACAACAATACCCACCTCATTTTGGACAAAGGTGCCAAAAATACACAATGGAGAAAAGCCAGCCTCTTCAACAAATGTTGCTGGGAAAAGTAGTTATCCATCTGCAAGAAACTGAAACTAGATAGATCCATGTCTATCACCCTGTACTAGTATCACTCAAAATGAATCAAGGACCTTAATATCAGACCTGAAACTCTGAAGTTAGTACAGGAAGGAGCAGGAAACACTCTAGAGCTAAGGTATAGGCAAGGACTTCCTAAATAGAATCCCAGAAGCTCAGCAACTAAGAGAAAGGATGGACAAATGAGACTTCATAAAATTAAAAAGCTTCTGCACAACAAAGGAAATTGTCTCTAAACTGAAGAGACCACCCACAGAGTAGGAGAAGATATTTGCCAGCTATACATCAGACAAAGGACTGACAACCAGAAACTACAGGGAACTTAAGAAACTAAACTCTCTTAAAATCAATGAACCAATTAAGAAATGGGCAACTGAACTAAACAAAACTTTCTCAAAAGAAGAAATTCAAACGGCCAAAAACACATGAAAAATTCTCACCGTCTCTAGCCATTAAAGAAATTCAAATCAAAACCACACTAAGATTCCACCTCACCCCTGTTAGAACAGCCATCATCAAAAACACCACAAACAACATGTGTTGGTGAGGATGTGGGAAAAAAGGAACCCTCATATGCTGCTGGTGGGATGCAAGCTGGCACAACCACTCTGGAAAAAAATTTGGAGGTTTCTTAAAAATCTAAACACAGACCTGACATATGATCCAGCAATCCCACTCCTGGGGATATACCCAAAGGAATGCAACACAGGTTACTCCAGAGGTACCTGCACATCCATGTTTATTGCAGCACTATTCACAATAGCCAAGTTATGGAAACAACCAAGATGTCCCACTACTGAAGAATGCATCAAGAAAATATGGTATTTATACACAATGAAAATTTACTCAGCCATGAAGAAGAATGAAATCTTATCATTTGCAGGTAAATGGACGGAACTAGAAAGCATCATTCTGAGTGACGTTAGCCATGTTCATATACAGACTTTAGATCTAGGCAAATGCAGCAATGTGGTTGGACTTGGATCGCATGACAAGGGGAGAGCACATATGGGAGATATGGAAATAAGTAGAAAACCCAAAACATGAAAGCATTTGATGGCCCCACTCCAGAAGAACTAATAGAGAAACCTTAAAGTGACAGAGGTTAACATGAGAAGGGGATTGGGAACCAGTGTAAAGATCAGTTAGAGATGAATCAACTTGGGTTGTAACACATTTGTATATGAAAGCAGTGTTAGGAGTATTTCTGTATAGCTATTCTTAACTTAACTAGCAAAAACCCTTTGTCTTCCTTATTATGCTTATGTCTTCTCTTCAACAAAATTAGAGATAAGGGCAGAACAGGTTCTGCCTGGAAGTGAGGGAGTATGGGGGGAAAGGGAAGGAGTTGAAGGGCATGGAGGAGAAAGGGCCCAAACAATATATGCACATGTGAATAAATGAATAATAATAAAAAATGAATGAACAGCTTAATTTAAGTAATAAAGTGAACATTTTAGATTTTTTGAGAGGTGGCATGTCTTTAGTAGAAGTTGGGTGACCCTATGGAAAAAATGAATCAAGCACCATCAGTAAAGTACTGAATTCTATGCACCCTGAGCATTTATTACTTTTCCTAAAAAGCAGTCTCCTTCGAAACATAGACCAGTGGATATGAAGGTTCTGTTGGGTTCCCAACCCACTAACATTACCAGTACTTCCTATTATGACACTTCTCATGTTCTTCATTTTGTTGCAATTATTTGAATTTATTTTATGTTTCTACCAGCATGAAAAGTTCTTAAAGCCTGAGATGGCATTTTGTTTAGATGTGCATTCCCTCAAACATCTATTCCAGTACATGAAACCTATGTGATACTGTTTGCAAATATTTTATTGCTTATTATAATAATATTTATTATTATTAATTATTATTATTGTGCTGGGGATATATTGTGACATTTACAAAAGTTCTTACAGTATATCATAGTTGATTTCATCCCCTCCATCATTCTCTTTTATCCTCCCTTCTTCCATTCCTGGAATAGTTTCAACAAGTCTCATTTTTCCATTTACATACATGTGTACACAATATGTGCACCATATTCAACCTTCTACACCTTCTTCCCACATCCTACCCTCTCCCACTGGTACCAACCACCAGACAAGACCTCTTATGCCCTCCTTTTCTCTTTTCTTTTTTTTATAAAAAACAATGACATTTTGAGGTTTGAGGAAAACATAATATGCAATGCAATCATTCCCAATCTTTTAACGCAAGTACTTACAAAAGAAGCAATTCCTTTTAGTTATTATTTATTTAGCCTTTATCTTAAAAATAATTTGTCATTACAATTTTCAGTTACCAGATATGTTATTTTCCCAGAAACTTTGTAACCAAAAAAAAATGTAAGGGTAATTTAAAAAGTTGGAATTCTTTTTTTGTGGTTGAAGTGATCATTACCATATTTTTATGATGAACTCATAATGACATATTATTTTAAGAGAATTTTCTAGGATCAGTGTATACATGAGGCAACATAAAACATGGTTTTCATAAATTGGGAAGAGTATTTTAGTTTAACATCAAATGAATTCAGTGTCTATATTCTAAGTAAACACAGGCATCAATCTTGCAACAAGGATAAGAGTTGATGATAACACAGCCTCTTGTCTGTTCATACTGCATAAAAGACACACTCAATTATAAGCAAAACTCAGAATATATGTTTTGGAGAGGTGAAGGATTTTTCTGATGTTAGCATATCCATGACATACTGCATTGTCATTGTGTTTCTCAAAAGAATGTTCTTGAAATCTTCCTATTAAATAAAAAAAAAGTAGAGTGTTTCTGTCTATACTAAAGGTGTATGACCTCATATTCCTGGTAGTAGGTGCTATGCTTTATAATTCGTTATAGACCCAGATAGTTGAAGGAAAAATACATAATACACTGTGGCGCAGTACATAGGTCTTCCTAATTGTTATTCTTTGAAAAATTTATAGGATTTGGATGCTTTTATCCAATTATATCTAATGATACAGATGTCTCCAATGAATTATACAAATTAGAAATGTAATAATGATAGCAATTTCTCTCTGGTTTTTTATCCTTTCAGAAATTTTGTAAGTATTTATTATCTAGCATCTTAATAAATCAAGCACTGTGTTAGGTTCCTTGGGATAAATATTTGAAAAAAAATGTGTTATATGTGTATGTATATATGAAATTATTCTTATTTGTCTTAGGGTCAGAAAACAACCAAAAAATAGAAAACAAATTGCATATTATATTGAACATAATGTTTTTAAATACTTTTCCAGTGAAATATATAGTTTCTATGACCTTGTCTTCTCTTTATCATTGAATATCCCATATAAAAATAAAATATTACGGTAAAAGATAATGAGCAAGGATGGCAAGAATCTGGAATATAAATATATATCAAACCATTTTTCTTTCTTGCTCTGAGAATTATATAATTTTCCTTATAAAAATATAAGTATTTGCTACTTTCTCTCCAGAAAAGATATCCTTCAGACTTTACATAGAATAACAAATAAAAATGGCTTAACTCAGAGGAAACTCTACACTGTAATAAACACATCTCAGCATAAGGTTTTCACTATCACAAGGAGAGCTGAAGTAGGCAAGAAAGATATCCCTTGTGGGTTGGCTTCAGGATATTCTCCACCAGAACATTAATTATTTTATAAGCTGAGAAAATACATTGAAAACAAACTCTTCCAAGAATGGTGTATAAGTCTAAAGGAAGTAATTTTTTCTATATAAAAGAGTGTAAGTAATTTCACATCACAAATCCCAATTCTGAACATGGACATGATATTATTTGTTAGAGTACAAAAAACAATTCATACACTTGTTCTGTAAAACGTAGAGAGAACAGAATTGCGCCTTCAAGAATTCTACTGTTTGTGTTTATATTAGAAACCAAATAGCTGAATATTTACTTGAAAATTATTTAATCTCTCAGAGAGGGTTAACAACTTTTGGTAACACAGGAAATGTCTTAATTTCCTGTGGCTGATGTATTTGTTTCTGAGGGCTGCCATACAAATTGTAGTAGATTTGGTGGCTTGAAACAATGGGAGCTTGTTTTGTTATAATTCTGGGAGTGAGAAATCTGAAGTTAGGATGCCAACAGGGTCATATGCCCTATTGGAGTTCTAGGGGAGAATTTGTTCCTTGAGTCCTATAGTTTCTGGTGGTTTATGACCACTGGATGAAATCTGTTCCTAGTCTCTGATCTTGAATATATTTACAAATACTTTTAAGTTTTGCTTTCTATTTTAAGGATTTTAACTCACTGGGAATTTATGACAATTTACAATGAGGAATGAGGTGGAAATCTCATAGATTGAAAGTTGTGATGCTGTAGCAACATTAGTCACAAAATGGTTCAATCTTCTCTTTACGTTGCTAAGTGCAAGGCCATCTTTCAACTCTATTTCGTCCTTTGCTGACAGGTGGACCCATGGCACCTTCCTTTGTCAATCTAGCTTTATAAATCTTGATGTTTTTATAGTTTTATAAGCCTCAATTGCTAATTTGGTTGGGTCAATTTTTTATCACCTCTTGGTGATGAACTTTTTCTCTTTTTGACTGTTCTTTGCCATTTATGTTCCCAGAACAATTTTAGGTAAATTTTTCAAGATCTATGGAAAATCTATGAGGCTGTGACTGAAATAACATTGATTAGCACATCAGTTTGAAAAGGATGTCCTACATAGTCAGTCTTTCTGTCCATTCCATTGCACTAATTTGTGGCCTTCTATAAAATTTCATCAAGTTATATTTTTATGTTTTGTAAGTCACGCATGTTTTATTAAATTTTATGTACCTTCAGCTTTTCTATTAAAATTTTATTTTGATTTCATCACAAAATGCCTTCTGTGAATGTGTATATTTCATGCAGGTAATTGTTAAATTTATTAATAGTGTTGAGTTTGTTGACAAAAGAACACTGAGAGGAAAAGATCAATAAAACTGAAAAACTAAAACATTAAATGCTGTGTAGAAAGTAATGAAAGAGAATATAGGCAAGATTTTAAACAAAAATTTATTATTGCTAAAAAATGAGTTACAGGCAACAAGTCACAAAGGCATATACTTATTTAGAGTCTCACACAAAAATTCACAAAATAGAAAGGAGTGAGGAGACAAAGTACCAAGGTGAAAAACAAAAAAAGTAGACATTCACAATGATCCTTTAGAATTAAAATGACTATAAGGAAAATAATGTACAATTTCATGTCAAAATATAACACAGCCTAGACAATACAGGAAAGAAATAAGAAAACTGCTTCAAGAAAAAAGTGAAAATCTGAACAAAAATTTAATGTGTAATTAAACTGACTTAAAGGAAAAACGTGATATATAGGACTTCCTTGAAATTATTTTATACTTTCTTAAAAATCTACTGTAGGGATGTTATAACATTTGTCCACAGAAATATTTTGATACAAAGATCCATAGCAGCTTGATCTGAAACATTCAAAAAGTAGAAGCATCAAGGATTCAGTCTATAAGTGAATGCATAAAGAAATTATGGTATATAAATGTACTGGTATTTTATTTAGCTTAAGATGGAAACTAACTATTGATATGTTATATGAATGAAACTCAAATCATTATGCTAAGTAACAGGTGATCAAAACAAGAGACTATGTATATTATATGGCTCCATTTAAATGGAATTTCCAGAAAAGGTAAGTTTTTACATACCGAATGTAGGTCAGCAGCTGCCTAGTATTGGATGTAGGAGCAGCAATTATTGTTAACCTGGAATGGATGTTTTAAGGTGATGGAAATGCTTCAAAATCAAATTGTGATTGTTGCGTAACTCCATATGCTTTCTAAAAATCATTAAACTTTATTCCTACCACGGATGAATATTATTACATGTTAAATGTAACTGTAAATCTGGTTTGAAAAATAACAAAGCCAGTCCTACTCTATTTTGTTCCATCAGACAATCCGTACCAATCCATTACCCACAACTACGTTAAGTCTTATGCATAAAGCAGAAAATGTTTGAGTTATTCATAGGAATGACAAAATTTTTTCAGTTTTTGGCAAATATAATTACATTTTCCGAGTAGAAATAATCAGAAATACAGACATAAGATTTTGTTTGGCTTAATGTAGTAACTTTTTCACTGAAAAGTGTGTCATTTCATTTGTGCTTTTTCTATTCAGATGACTTCTCTTACCAATTGCATGTATTTTAATTTTGTTGTTGGTAAACTTTGGCTCTGGGATGGGCCCAAAGGGTCCATTTGTTAAAGGCTTGATTGCCAATGTATGGTGCTATTGGGAGGTGGTGGATCCTTAAAGACGTGGGGCTTAGTGGAAGGAAGTTAGGTCACTGGGAGTGTGTCCATGAAGGGGTATTTGGACATTGGCCCTTTCCTCTCTACCTTTGTCTTTGCTCCCTGGCTCCAATGAGATGAATAGACCTACTCCATTAGGTGAAGAACTGTGCTGCCACAAGCCCAAAGCAACTGACAAAGCTACTGTGGGTGGAAATCTCTGATACCATGAGCCAAAATACACCTTTCCTCGTTTTTAGTTAATTCTCTCAGACTTTTTGTTACATGGTAGAAAGCTGAGCAA
This sequence comes from Castor canadensis, assembly GCF_047511655.1. Lineage (NCBI taxonomy): Eukaryota > Metazoa > Chordata > Mammalia > Rodentia > Castoridae > Castor > Castor canadensis. The sequence continues at coordinate 6,676,183 of NC_133389.1, forward strand.
CAGTTGCTAGTCCAAAGTGTCATAAATACAACGACATTCTTCAGCAGATATCATATGCTATTTTAGGAAATGTCAAAATTGAAAGTTTTAGGAACATTTTAATTTATTTTGGTTAATTTCCTGATGTTTCCTTTTGTGTTTAGTAAGCAAATGAGATGATTTCATTTTTATATTAATCTTAATTTATAATATGGCTTATAGTGGAAACATATTTTTCTTATCCTACAAAAAATTATATTGTTAAACAGTACACTAAATTTATGTAATACTACCTTATACTATTGAAGATTGATAGAAAAATTAATAAAATTGTGCCTTTTGAAAAGTTTTTTGAAAAACTTTTTTCTACATGCATCCTGAATCATATATTTTTTCAAAGTAGTAATTGTGATAGGTACAAATATTTCTTCCTAGATGAGTCCCTTAATAAAATCCATTTGATATACTTAGTATGCAAATAACTGAGAGTTATTCAGAGACACAAGCAGAATTAAATATAAAGTTGTTGGAAATGACCAAGTAGTGTTATCAGGTAAAATACTTCTTTTTTCCAATTTTTAAAAAAACATTATTTTGGAATTGATTTTAGTATTTATATGTTTATATTTATATATTTGCATTGCAATTGAAAGTATGTTAAAATGTGTTTGTTAAATTCATTTGTTAAAGTGATTTGTGTGAACAAGTTTGCCTTAAAGTTAGTGTCACAGAGAAAAATAAACACAGCATTGGACATTTTGGTAGATTTTTTAATCAGGAGAAATTTAAAACACTGATTTTTTTTCCTGTAGTGTCTTCTGATTTGAAACACTGATTATCTTTCCTTTAGTGTCTTCTGATTTGAGGTAAATTATCCAAATAACTCAATTTGTTTGATTTGTCACAAGATTGATGGTATTTGTCAATTAAGTGGTAGAAATTCAAGGAGATCATATATGTAATTTTGTTTTATTTTCTTCAAAGTCTTATTTCAAATGACTACCATTTTCTTATTTAGTTTACAAACTCTAACCAACTAGCTTGAACTATCTGAATTTTTATGGTATATTCAATTATTTTGCTTACTAATCAATATGATTTCAAAATTATCAATAGCATGTCTGACAAGTGAGGAAATAAACATGAAAAACTTTGGCTCCAGGTGGTATACCTCCTCATTCTAGAAAAGAGACACTTTGAAAGTGACAAATGGTGCTTGAATCCAGAAAGGCAGAATGAACAGCTATGTACCTCATAGCTACATGTTCTCAGTGAGAGTCCTTCACCTCAATTTCCTCAGGATAACTGCAGAGTATGGACAAAGTGACCCCTAAAACTGGCAAACAACAGGTTTATCTTGTCATCTTAATATCATCCTCAAGCCATTCACACCCTTCTTGGCAGACCAACGATCTCTCTGCAGTGTAAATATGCATTTGACAAGACATTTTAAATTTCCTTTATTTCCCTAGAGGTAAGTTAGCAAAGTGGCACTTCCAGATAAGTCCAAAGAATACTACAGTCTGGAAATGTTTTCCTTTTTTATTACAAAGTGCATGATATTCAAGATAATTTATATAAAATACTGATTTTGGTTTTGGCTGAGGAGAAAAATAAGGAAATAAAGGAAACAGCAGACTTTCCAGAGAACCTTAAACTCAAATTGCAAGAGAATCCTCATATTTATTTCAGTGTGAGAATTGGCAGTCTACTGCTGTTGCTTGGTTTCAAAGGAATACTTAGCAAAGAGACCTAGATTTGTATTTCTTCCTTCTCATGACTAAACTTTTTTCTTATTCCACACTTTAAAATGTCCCCTTTGTGGTGAATCCCTTTTAATCTCATGACTGTTGGCTGTAGGAAGTAGTGAAGATTTTCAAGTTTAATTGTTTAACTGTTTCACTGATAGCTTCTCCAACAGTGCCACAGCTTCTGTTTGTCCAAGGTCAGACTCCAGCTCTATTCACTCTAGTTTCCTTCTGGCAGTTTCCACTTTTACAGTCCTCTTTGGGGCACTGATTCAGAAGAGTAGTCAAGGAGGACATATCACAATAAAATTTAACCAGGTGTTGGCCTTGAGTTTTCAGGTGAATCAATTATTCATCACTTTTTGGATGACCTGCTTCTTAGATGGCTCTCATGGCTAGTGTTCTGTCTTCCTCAAAAGAGCATTTCATAAGAAGACTAGCAAAGTGGTCATGAGGTTTCAAAATTTGCCAATTGCAGTATAAGAGGAAAATCTGTGCTTTTAAAATTAATATCCATTGAGTCTTGTCTGCAATGTTTGATATTATTAATGCTGCATTTAATTTTAAATAGTTGTTACTTCTTATCATGAGGCATCTGATGCCTGAAGATTTTAAGTTATAATGAATTATGTCCTGTTTTTAAATATAGGATTTAACTTTCCTGACACTTCAGGTTTGATGCTTAAATTATCAGATGATTGCAAATCTAGATTTGTATTAATTATCACTCTGGATCTGTATTAAAAGGATTAGGTAGCTTAATTTCCTTATACTTCATGGTTTATGCCACATAAAACTTCTTCCATTTTTTTCCTTTCCATTTTAATTTATAAGGTAAGGAGAACCAAGATGGTGACTAGGGTATGGAAGCAGAAAGCCTAAGCTCTGTGACTCCAAAAATAATCCTGAGTTGTTGGAGCCACACTTGGGTAATTCTTACTGCTTCTAACCAAAATAATAACTGCCATTACATTAGTTGCAGAAAAAAATTCAAAGACTGACCCTCAAATCAGCCTTTAATTGCACCTAAAGGTTGTGACCACTGCACAGCCAGCAAGGTGTGTCCATCCCTGGGGATACCTCCTCCCCCATGGTATTTTTTTTCTTTCCTTCTCTTCTCCTTCCTCCATCAAGTGGAAATAAAGCATCAACCAGGAGCAAACTTTTGACATCCTGAACACTTACCCTATGGAAAGCCTCCCCACACAACACTGCACTAAGAAAATTTGGTGTGATTTCTCACCACTACCATCACTGCCACCACTGCCAGATCCAAACCTGCCTACATATCAATTGACAGAACAAACAGGTGAGCACCACACACCACATGGGAATCCCCTAACCACCCCCGAGAACATAAACGGGCACAGCCCCTGGGCAGAATGAACTCCCCTACCCCTAAAACAAAACTGGAAAACAAACAGTGAACTGTAATCAAACACAGACAGCAGAGGGGGCATGTGGTATGCTGAATCTGCCCCAGAGAAAGGGGGTGGGGCAAAGAGCTAAACTCAGTGCCAAACCCTCCATAAACAAACACAGGAAAGGCAGGGAAGGCTGAGAGCAGGCCAGTGATAAGCCACTCCACAAAGCAGGGCAGGGAGTGGATTACAGAGCTGATCTCCTGAGCCAGAGAGCAGCATCAAAAACCAAACTTCCCTACAAAACTGAAAAACAGTGAACTGTAAACTAGCAAGGACAGCAGAGGAGGTGGGTGGCACGCTGAACCAGTCCCAGAGAAAGGGAACAGAGCAAAGAATTAAACTCTCAGTGCTGATCTGCCCCACCTCGCTGAGGGAGGAGCTGACCAAACAATTGCAGCTGAAGGATAACACAATTATCAGCTGGGGAAAACAATAGCTCTGACCACCCTGCATGATCTGGCAACCTCATCTCACAATTTCAATTAAACTGGTGGACAGAAGAACAAAACACTACTCACAAGCCAATCACCTGGTCAGACGTCAGAGCTTCTGCTTATGTGCCAACACCAGGACTGGATGCCAGAGGAGTAACTCCAGAACTTAAACTAAGACTGAAATTCTATTGTTCCTGAACCTGGTATTTTTTAAAATTGTTTTTGTTTGTTTGTTATATTATTTTGTTTTATTTTAATTTTATCTTCTTTTTTTTCTGTACTATCAACTTTACCATCACTATCTTCTCATCCCTACTATCATCCCCTTCACTCTACCTCTTTCTCCTGTGCTAAAATCCATTGCTGTCCTTCCCAACTACTCTTTTTGACCCCTTTCATTGACTTTCTCCCCCTGCCCTCACTTTTCCCTCCCATTTGCCCCCAACCTGTAACCAGACTACCCCTCCCTCCTAGACATTCACACCTGCTGACCAACCTACTATACCAACTTTACACAACCCCAACTCTATGTACTCCCTGACACAAGCACCCTATACTATAACAGAAATACACCCAAACACACACAAAACCCAGCAGTCCCCACACCACCTCCCCACTCACCTACTCCACTTCCCATCTCCCCTTTTAGTGCCAACCTAACCAATTCCCCAAGTTTCTTTAGCTAGCCTAACAAACGTTAATCCCCCAACTCCCACTTTTTATAGATATCACCACCAAGGGGTCTTCTATGTAATATATAAACAACTGCTTGGGTATTGAACATGTGAAGTAGATATTGCTAAATTATACCTCCAGACCAGGGACAGAAATAGCACGCCAACCTAGCTAAAAACCAAGACAGCCACAAAACAAAAATTAAATCAAGAGAAAAAAACAGGCAACTAAAACCACTAAGCCTATAAAGGACATAGTTACATGGTACCAAGTGGAGTAATAGGAAGAAAAAGAGGTATGGAAACAATTCACCTTAAAAAAACAAATTAATACAGGATTCAGAGGGAAATGAAGAAAATGGATATCCAGTTCTTAACCCAACAAAATAATGATAAACACTAAGGAACCCAGCAATGTCCATAAAAACACCCTCAAAGAAGAAATCTTGAAAAAAATCACTCAGAATTTCATGAAGAAGATATTAGATATGGTTAACCAAAATGCACAAGATGCACTCAAGATTTTCAAGACACCAAAAATAGAGAACATGAGAAGACACAAAAACAAATAAATGAACTTGAAGGCACCCAAAATAAACAACAAAGTGAAAAAGAGAACACTATAAATAGAGATTCATAAATTAAAGATAAAAATAAAAAATATTAAAAAGCAAGTGATCTAAGATAGGGAAAACCTCAGAAAATTCAAACAGAAACACAAAACACAGTGGAAGTTCACTCCAGCAGACTCAAATAAGTGAAAGACAGAATCTCAGAACTTGAAGACAAAATTGAAATTAAAGGAAAAACTGAAGAAATGTTAGTCAAACAACTCAAGAGTTGTGAAAGGAATATGCAAGAACTCACCAAATCCATCAAAAGACCAAACCTGAGGATCGTGGGTATTGAAGAAGAGGTAAAAGCCAAAGGGATTTGTAATATATTCAATTAAATAATAACAGAAAATTTCCCAAATTTCAAGAAAGTTTTGCCCCTTCAGGTACAGGAAGATTCCAGGACACCAATCAGACTTGACCAAAATAGAACCTCCCCATGGCATATTATCATTAAAATAATAAGTACAGAGAATACAGAAAGAATACTGACATCTGTAAGAGAGAAAAAAATAACATATAAAGGTAAACCCATCAAAATCACAGCAGATTTCTCAGCAGAAACCTTAAAAGCAAGAAGGTCATGGAGTGAGATACTTTGGGCACTGAATGAAAAAATAACTTTAACTCTAGGATACTGTACCCAGTAAAGCTATCATTCAAAATAGATGGTGCAATAAAAATCTTCCACAATAAGCAGAAACTAAAACAATATATGACCACCAAGCCACCACTACAAAAGATTCTACAAGGAATTCTATGCACAGATGATGAAAGCAAACAAAGCAATGAGAGATCAGTTTCATACTACAGGAGAAGAAAAGAAAAGGAATCAGAGAGTAACATTGATTCAACTGCACAGAATCAACCACTTAAATAACAAAAACAAATAAATGGCAGAAATCACCACATACCCATCAATATTAACAGTGAATATTGATGGTCTCGACATCTCCATCAAAAGATACCATTTGGTAAACTGGATTAAAAAGGAAGAACCAACAATCTGTTGTTTACAAGAGACCCATCTCATTGACAGAAACAAACATTGGCTAACTGTGAAAGGCTGGAAGAAGATTTACCAAACAAATGGCCCCTAAAACAGGAAGGAATAGCAATACTCATCTCAGACAAAGTAGACTTCAAACTTACACTGATCAAATGAGATAAAGAGGAACACATCATACTAATAAAAGGGGAAATACATCAAAATGAAATAACAATTATCAACCTATATGCACCCAATGTCAGTGGACCCAATTTCATCAAACATACTCTGAAGGACCTAAAAGCATATATAGATTACAATACAGTGGTAGTGGGAAACTTTAATAGCCCTCTATCACCAATAGATAGGTCATCCAAACAAAAATCAATGAAGAAATTCTAGAACTAAATCATACTGTAGATCAAATGGACATAGCTGATGTCTACAGAACAGTTCATCCAACTTCTGCACAATATACATTCTTCTCAGCAGCCCATGGAACTTTCTCCAAAATTGATCATATTTTATAGCAGAAAAAGCCTCAGCAAGTATAAGAAAATAGAACCATGAATTCTATCTGATCACAATGCATTAAAACTAGAACTTAACAACAAAAACAGTAAAAAACATGCAAACAATTGGAAGCTGAACAACACATTCAATGATCAATGGGTCATTGATGACATAAAAGAGGAAATTTAAAGATTCCTGAAAGTTAATGGAAATGAAAACACGACCTACCAGAACCTATGGGACACAGAAAGGCAGTCCTGAGAGGAAAGTTTGTAGCCATAAGTGCATATATTAAAAGTACAGAAAGTTCTCAAATAAATGACCTAATGCTACATATCTAACTCCTAGAAAAATAAGTAAAAGCAAAACACAAATCAAGCAGAAGGAGATAAATAATAAAACTAAGTGCCTAAATTAATGAAATAGAGACCAGAAATCTATACAAAGAATCAAATAAACAAAAAGATGGTCTTTGAAAAAATAAACAAGATTGACAAACCCCTGGCAAATCTGACTACCATGGGGAGGGAAAAGACCCAAATCAGTAAAATCAGAAATGCAAAAGGGGAGATAACAATAAACATCACAGAAATCCAAGGAATCATCAGAGAACCTATATTCTAATAAATTTGAAAATCTTGAAGAAATGGACAAATTTCTACATACTTATGACCATCCAAAACTGAACCAAGGGGATATTAATCACCTAAATGGATTTATAACATGAAATGAAATTGAAGCAGCAACAAAGAGTCTCCCAAAAAAGGAAAGTCCAGAACCTCATGGATTCTCTGCTGAATTCTATCAGACATTTAAAGAAGAACTAATACCAACTCTCCTTAAACTGTTCCATGAAATAGAAAGGGAAGGAAAACTGCCAAACACATTTTATGAAGCCAGTATTACACTTATCACAAAACCAGGCAAAGACACCTCCAAAAAGGAGAACTACAGGCCAATCTCCTTAATGATCACCAATGCTAAAATCCTCAATAAAATAGTGGCATACTGAATCCAACAAAATACCAGAAAGATCATTCACCATGACTAAGTTGGCTTCATCACCAGGATGCTCCCTGGGATGTAGGAGTGGTGCAACATATACAAATCAATAAATGTAATAAAGCACATTAACAGAAGCAAAGACAAAAACCACTTGATCATCTCAGTAGATGCAGAAAAAGCCTTTGAAATGATTCAACACCACTTCATGATAAAAGTTTTGAGAAAACTATGAATAAAAGAAATGTATCTCAACATTATGAAGGCTATAAATCACAAACCTAGAAACAACATCATACTTAATGGAGAAAACTGAAACCATTTCCCTGAAAATCAAGAATGAGACAAGAGTGCTTATTTTCCCCACTCCTATTCAACATAGTCCTGGAATTCCTAGCCAGAACAATAAGGCAAGAAGTAGTAATAAAGGGAATACAAATAAGTAAAGAAACTGTCAAAGTATCCCTATTTGAAGATGACATGATCCTATACCTCCTCTTTGCCAAAACTCCTAGACACCATAAACAGCTTTAGCAATGTAGCAGGATAAAAAAATCAACTTACAAAATCAGTAGTATTTCTATACTCCAACAATGAACAAATTGAGAAAGAATATATTAAAACAATTCCATTTACAACAGCCTCAAAAAGAAATCAAATACCTAGGAGTAAACTTAACAAAGGATGTGAACGACCTCTATAAGAAGAACTATAAACCTCTGAAGAAAGAGATTGAGTAAGACTACAGAAGGTGGAGAGATCTTCCGTGCTCGTGGAGCAGTACAATCAACAAAGTAAGAATGGTTATACTACCAAAAGCAATCTACATGTTCAATGCAATTCCCATCGAAATCCCAATAACATACACCACAGAGATGAAAAAATCTGCCCTCAAGTTCATTTGCAAACACAAGAAACCACAAATAGTCAAGGCAATTGACTATTGCTGTAGGTATCACAATACCCAACTTCAAACTATATTACAAAGCAATAACAATAAAAACAGCATGGTACTGCCCCAAAAATAGATATGAAGACCAGTGCAACAGAACAGAGGACCTGGATCTGAATCCACACTGCTGTGCCCACCTTATTTTTGACAAATGTGCCAAAAACATATGATGGTGAATAGATAGCCTCTTCAACAAATGTTGCTGAGAAAAGTGGTTATCTGCCTGCAGAAAACTGAAACTAGACCCATGTCTATCACCCACTACTAATATCAACTCAAAGTAGATTAAGGACCTTAATATCAGACCCAAAACTCTGAAGTTAATACAGGAAAGAGCAGGGAATACTGTGGAAGCAATAAGTATAGGCAAGGACTTCCTCAGGAGAACTTAAGTGGTCTAGCAACTTAAAGAAAGGATGAACAAATGGGGCTACATGAAATTAAAAACTTCTGCACAGAGTGGAAAAAAATCTTTGCTAGCTATACATCAGACTAGGTATTGATAACCAGAATATATAGGGAGCTCAAAACACTAAACTTGCCCCAAATCAATAAAACAATAAAGAAGTGGGCAACTGAGCTACACAGAACTTTTTCAAAGAAAGAAGTCAAAATGGACAGACAACACATGAAAAAATGCTCAACATCTCTGGCCATAAAGGAAATGCAAATCAAAACCACACTAAGATTCTACCTCACTCCTGCTAGAATGGCTAGCATCAAGAACACAAACAACAAACAATAAATGCTGGTGAGGACGAGGGGAAAAAGGAACCCTCAAACACTACTGGTGGGAATGTAAGCTAGTACAACCAGTTCGGAAAACAATATGGAGACTCCTTAAAAAACTAAACATAGGTCTGCCATATGATCCAGCAATACCACCCCTAGGGATATACCTGAAGGAATGTGACACAGGTTATTACAAAGTACCTGCTCATCCATGTTTACTGTAGCACTATTTACAGCAGCCAAGTTATGGAAATAGTCAAGATGACCCAAAACTGACCAATAGAGTAAGAAAACATGATATTTATAAACAATGGAATTTCACTCAGCCAAAAGAATGAAATTTTGTCATTCACAAGTAAATGGATGGAACTGGAGAACATCATCTTAAGCAAAGTTAGCAGGCTCAGAAGGCCAAAAATCATATGTTCTCTTTGATGTGTGGATTATAGGCCTAAAACAATTGCTGTAATTTTATTGGACATGGGTTACACACTAAGGGGAGAATGCATACAGGAGGAATAGGGAAAGGGAAGGAAACCTAAAACTTGAAAATAGTTGATGTGCCCACTCCAGAGGAGTGAATAAAGCAATCTTAAACTGGCAGTGGACATTATGGGAAGGTGACTAGGAAGTAGTGAAGAGGTCTGGTAGAGATGAACCAATGTGGGTTGTAATACACATATGCATGGAAACAGTGCTAGGAATCTCTCTGTATAGCTATCTTTATGTCAAAGTAGCAAAAATGTTATGTCTTTCTTATAATCTCTTATGCTTTCTCTTCAACAAAATTGGAGAAGAAGAGGGCAGAATTGGTTCTGACTGGAAGAGAAGGGAGTAAGGAGAAGGGGAGGGAGAAGAGATGGCCAAACCATGTATACACATATGAATAAATGAATAAATAATAAAAAAATTAAAAAATAATTTACAAGGCAATTGTCTTTAGTAATCACTGGAGCACAAAGCTTTCATGTGAGGACCCTGAATCTCATTTTGACATTGAACCAGTATTTTACCTTGTGTAAATAGGTCAACTTTTATGCCTGCAATCCTCCTGTGTGAAAACAGTAAAGATGATATAATGGCACCGAGGTTGCAGTTCAATGCACCATGTAAGAAGACATTTGGATGAAGTTCATGAATAAGCAGGCCGGTCAGCTTAGAGAGGTGCCCATAAGGCCTGGGGGTTCAGTTGACTTTTCCAAATCCTTTCCTGTTCCATGGGGGATTTACTGCATCTTGGTGGCTGCATGTTCACCTCCATCCTTGGGAAGGAATCTGGTTACATGGACTACTTAGAAATTCAAAACACTCCAGTTCCTATCCAATACAGGGTCAACTCAAGGTTTCACCCACACACTCCTCTTACAAGATAATAATGTTTGCCTTTCACTTTTGATACATAACAAAGAGAACAGAATGTTCTGAGGTTGGTCTGGTACAGATCTGCACATAGAAGAGACTTGGCAGGATATTCTCCTTTGCTGTTTCATAGTGTTTACTGTGTGTGCATGAAGGAATTGTAAATCGAGACATATTGCAAACACCACATAAAGATTGCTTATTATTAGTAGCAGCATGGTTATCCCATACTTTTCATGCTTTTTTGGTCAGTATTCACTGGCTAGGACAAACCAAAATAAGTTAATGCTCTTTTGAGCTCAATGACACTAATAATTTCCATAATTTTATATAATTACAAAACTACCCATTTTATTCCTTTAAGGGTAGATCCTGAGGATCAATGCCTTTGCTCTTTGTTTAACTCCCTAGTGTCATTGTGCAGAGTGTGTCATTGTGCAGAGTGTGTCAAACCGTTCATGTGCAGAAATGTTTAATATATAAATTAAACGTATTTGTTTTTAATCATGTAGGAAATGTTGGTATAAAATGCTACAATAAAAAATACATAAAATGTGTCAAATAAAATTTACAAACTGAGAAAGATGTAAATTTGGAAAATTTATGCATCTAGATGGAGAGAAAGGAATGAGATGGCAAGGTGGCAGTGAAATAATTAAAAGATACCTCACACATGTAAAGTTGGAAGCTTCGGGTTTACCTACTGTAGTTCAGGAAGGTGATTTCATACTTTGTTCCTCTTTCTCATAGGTCCAGGCTCTCTCAGACCAGTTCCAAGTCATCAATGATAACAGTGGAAACAGCTACAATGGTCACTAGAAGTAAAAGAATCTCCAGATTTATTCTTCTGTATAGAATATTTTAAAAACTCTATTATGTGTTTCTTTAATAAAATCTCATTTTATTTCTCAGTGCTTAAGTACAAGAAGCATTTTTAAAACATTGACCACAATGACCTTGAAGATGCTTTTGCTAAGAAGACCTGATTAAACAAACTACTAGTAGGTTTGTGGTAATTAAGATCTGTGACCCCTTCCTTTTCAATATCTTGCTTTCTTCTCTTGTGAGTTATCATCATGATAGAAAATGATACCATTTTGTCCTATGTTTGATCACTTGGTTAAAAGCACACAGATTTAGAGAAAGAACTAATCTAGTAACTGATATAATCTTCATTCAGATATAGTTTCTTCAGAAACTGTCTACTCCCTTAGTAAGATCATCACCAAATGATAGTGGAAACAGACTTATAAATCATAGCTTGGAGAATAATATTTTGTCCCCAAACACAATAATAAAAGTTACTCTGGCAATCCCTCCCACTGAACAAAAGATCCTTTTGCTAAATGAATATCAATTTGCAAAACTTCACATACTTTGAGATATGTCACTAATAGGAAGCTGGCCATTTAGTGAGATGGAGTGACTGGCACCAGTGGGCTGACAGGAATCACAGCCAGTGCAATCCATAGGCACTTGTTCTCATCTATACAAGTTTTGACAAAATTTTTCTATAGCGCTAGTCTGAATGAAGTCTAAAGAAACTTTGGTTCTCATTTGTTTTCTGCTAAAATACAGAATAAAAACATGTGTTCTATAATTTCCTTTGCCAACTGAGGGAAAATAGAGTATCTATCATCAGAAAAAAATATGCAAGCAAGTACCTACTTCTAAACAACCACAAAACATCCCAGCATTCCCAACATTATGAAAAACTTTGACATTGGATTCTGAGAAAATGCCAGACTAGGAAATGCTGGGAATTCGTCTCTCCATCTAGACAACTCCAGGGGCAATATCTTCTCATGAAACTCTTTTGGAATTTTGGAGCATATTGAAGGACTGCTGCTTTCATGGAAGGCTTGGACTATAAATTTAGGTAAATTATGGTCAATATCAGCTCCAGAGGACTATCACCTACTCATCCAAAATGACTCAGCCCCATGACAGATAGCTGGGCATGTGTTCCTGGAGCAGCTGGAGCACAGATGGCAGAGCCAAGAGAGGCAATACAAACCCATCCATATGTGTATTAGGGGTACATGTTCTGGTTGCTGCTTTTGATCATGGGGGTGCACACAATGAGGCTGCCAGTGAATGTTGCTCCTTCTGCCACTACAGCAAGGCCCACCCCTCCTGCTGAACTGACCTCTGTGGGATTCAAAGGACCAGTGCCCCTCCCCTTTATCTGTCTTTGTTTGTCCATTTGGGAGTCAAACAATATTAAAGATTGACACATGCATACAAGAATAAAATCAAAAAGTATATTCTAGAGAAAGTCATGGGCTCAGAAGATATCCGAAAAGATTTTCAGTTAATATGTTAAGATGACCATCAACATAGAGACAGATTGATTCTGCAAAGGAAACAGCCTTGATTCTCCCAAGGGAGAAAAAATTTTTTCCTCATATAATCTTGGATTTACACCCAGATAAAATATTACATTTTTATTTATTTTTGTAAAAGGGGGGGACTCTAGAGCGGTCTAAGAATCCAAATGAAATACAAGACATTTATTCATTACACATTGATAGTGTTCCTTATGACTAATCTCAGAGAAAATGATAAGGAATATTCATGAGCACCTGTAAGAAAATGCAGAATTCCATAATTGTGCTAAAAGTTATGAATACTCAATATATAAAAACTGTCACATTTTGAAATTGTATGAAATATGCTGAAATTTATGTAAATGTGATTGGGTCGAAAACCGTCTCACTCTTTTGCTTAGTGTAACATGAATATCTTCTAAGGAACATTATCCAGAATATAAAAGACATGCATTTCCATTTTCTTGAGAATACAGTGAGTTTTTCAGGAGTATATTGCTTATGTATGACAAGTATGAGTGAGCTTCCTATTACTGTAACAAAATGCCCAAGATAATTAAGTTATAAGGTGGAAAGTTTTATTTTGACTCAGTCTTGTAGGTTTCAGTTCATGATATAATAACCCCTTTACTTTTGTGTTTGTGGCAAAGCAGCATATCATGGCAGGATGTACTTGGTGGAGCAAAACTGCTCACCTCATAGTAGCTGGAAAAAGAACAAGGAACAGTTCAGGTCTCACAATCCTCTTCTGGGATGTATCCCTCAACACGGAAATACTCCTACTTCTATGTATTGCCTCTTAAAGGCTCTGCAGCCTCCCAGTAGGGCCACTCTCAGGACTGAGAGTCACAAACACCAGCACTACCACAGTTTAATTAAATGCCACTTAAACCAACAACTAACAAAGTTCATATGTCTAGTCATAACTTTATTGTTTGATTTAGCTCATGAACTGTAATAGAGGGAATACTTTCACAAAAGATTGCATAATTTTGCTCAGCCTTTCTTTGCAGGAAAATTACTCCAGGAGTAGTTTTCCTCCTGAGTGCTAAGAGAATAACAATCCTCAAATTCATTCCTCTAACTCTAACTTTGCTATATTCTAGGAAGTACTTGAGTTGAGGGTGGGCATGACACAATATCTGATCACATCTTGAAAATTCTGTGTATATTTAAATTAATTGCAATGCTTTCTAGTAATTGTTGAAGTCATTAACCATAATGACTTTCTAATTACTTTTTATGTGGTCTTGTCTTTTTATTCCTTTCTCTTTTTGGCAAAATTCTAAAAACAATGACAACTTGTCTCTGAAATGACATTTCTATTATTTATATCCTATACATAGCATAGAATGATGGATTGAATAGATAAAAAAAGACAAGCAAATTACTTACTGAAAACTATTGGGAAGTTAATTTATTTTACATCTACAATGAAGAAATGTAGTAAGATAAAGGTAACGTGTTAGTCATGTCTACAGTTGTTCGAAATTCTTTTTTTTTGCTATTTGGAAATTTTATTTATTTATTTATTTTAAAGGGAACCTTTAATTTCATTTTATTTTATTTTTTTTCCCTTTTCTATTATTATTCATATTTGCATACAAGGCTTGGTTCATTTCTCCCCCCTGCCTCCAACCCCCCCTTACCACCCACTCTGCCCCCTCCCTCTCCCCCCCCCAATATCCAGCAGAAACTATTTTGCCCTTATTTCGAAATTCAAATTAGCACAACCATTATGGAAAACACTATGGAAGTTCCCGAAAAATATAAAACAGGTCTGCCATATGATCCAGAAATCCCACCTCTCAGTAAATATTCAAAGGAAATGAAATCGGTATCACAAAGAAATACCTGGCTATCCTTGTTTAATGAAGCATTATCCACAATCATAAAGATTCAGAATCAACATGAGTGTTTGTCAATGGATGAATTGATAAAAAGTTGTGATGCATAATGGAACACCGCTTAGCCATACAAAACAATGGATTTTTAAATAAACACTTATTTAAAAATAATTGACAATGATATATAAAACAAAGCAAGTGTGGCTATTAGGTGAATATGCTAGCTACATTATAAAAACTAACAATTTAAATCGTGATGATCGGGGAAATTTTACTGAGATATTTATCATTTCTCCTTTCATTTAATTTTCTGTCTTATGCAGAAAAAGACTTTGATAAGATCCAACACCATTTCATGATAAAAGCTCTAAGAAAACTAGGAATAGAAGGAAAGTACCTCAACATTATAAAAGCTATATATGACAAACCTACAGCCAGCATTATACTTAATGGAGAAAAACTGAAACCACTCCATCTAAAATCAGGAACGAGACAAGGATGCCCACTACCTCCACTCCTATTCAACATAGTACTGGAATTCCTAGCCAGAGCAATTAGACAAGAAGAAGAAATAAAAGGAATACAAATAGGTAAAGAAACTGTAAAAATATCCCTATTTGCAGACGATATGATCCTATACATTAAAGACCGAAAAAACTCTACTCAGAAGCTTCTAGACATCATCAATAGCTATAGCAAGGTAGATGGATATAAAGTCAACATAGAAAAATCATTAGCATTTCTATACACTAATAATGAACAAACTGAAAAAGAATATATGAAAACAATTCCATTTACAATAGCCTCAAAAAAAATCAAATACCTAGGTGTAAACCTAACAAAGGATGTGAAAGACCTCTACAAGGAAAACTATACACTTCTGAAGAAAGAGATTGAGGAAGACTATAGAAAGTGGAGAGATCTCCCATGCTCATGGATTGGTAGAATCAACATAGTAAAAATGTCTATACTCCCAAAAGCAATCTACATGTTTAATGCAATTTCCGTCAAAATTCCAATGACATTCATTAAAGAGATTGAAAAACCTACCACTAAATTTATGTGGAAACACAAGAAGCCATGAATAGCCAAGGCAATACTCAGTCAAAAGAACAATGCAGGAGGTATCACAATACCTGACTTCAAACTATATTACAAAGCAATAACGATAAAAACAGTATGGTACTGGCATAAAAACAGACATGAAGACCAGTGGAACAGACTAGAGGACCCAGATATGAAGCCACACAACTATAACCAACTTGTCTTTGACAAAGGAGCTAAAAATATACGATGGAGAAATAGCAGCCTCTTCAACAAAAACTGCTGGGAAAACTGATTAGCAGTCTGCAAAAAACTGAACCTAGATTCATGTATATCACCCTATACCAATATTAACTCAAAATGGATCAAGGACCTTAATATCAGACCCCAAGCTCTAAAGTTGATACAGGAAAGAGTAGGAAATACTCTGGAGTTAGTAGGTATAGGTAAGAACTTCCTCAACGAAACCCCAGCAGCACAGCAACTAAGAGATAGCATAGATAAATGGGACCTTATAAAACTAAAAAGCTTCTGTTCATCAAAAGAAATGGTCTCTAAACTGAAGAGACCATCCACAGAGTGGGAGAAAATATTTGCCAGCTACACATCAGACAAGGGACTGATAAGCAGAATATATAGGGAACTTAAAAAACCATTATATAGGGAACTTAAAAAATCCATTCCACAGGCGAATGTATTAAAAAAATGAGGTATTTACACAGTTGAATTTTATGCAGCCATGAAGAAGAACGAAATGTTATCATTCGCTGGTAAATGGGTGGAATTGGAGAACATCATTCTGAGTGAGGTTAGCCTGGCCCAAAAGACCTAAAATCATGTTCTCCCTCATATGTGGACATTAGATCAAGGGCAAACACAACAAGGGGATTGGACTTTGAGCACATGATAAAAGCGAGAGCACACAAGGGAGGGGTGAGGATAGGTAAGACACCTAAAAAATTAGCTAGCATTTGTTGCCCTCAACGCAGAGAAACTAAAGCAGTTACCTTAAAAGCAACTGACACCAATAGGAGAAGGGGACCAGGAACTAGAGAAAAGGTTAGATCAAAAAGAATTAACCTAGAAGGTAACACACATGCACAGGAAATTAATGTGAGTCAACTCCCTGTATAGCTGTCCTTACCTCACCTAGTAAAAACCCTTGGTCCTTCCTATTATTGCTTATACTTGCTCTTCAACAAAAGTAGAGTTAAGGGCAAAATAGTTTCTGCCCGGTAGCAAGGGGTAAGGGTGGGTAAGGGAGGCGGTATAAAGGAGGGTGTGGGGGGAAGGGGGAGAAATGACTCAAACATTGTATGCACATATGAAAAAAATAAAAATTTTTTTAAAACTAATAATTTTCTATCTTAAAGGATTTTGATAAAATGTGATATACCTTGAAAGACATCTAATAATGAATTTAAGTTTGGTTTAACAAAATAAGTAAGAGTTTGTTTTCCTTATGATATTGCTATGTAAGGGAAATGGTGCAGATATCTCAACAACTTGTATTGCAAAGATGTTAACTGATCTCTGAGGAATACTGGCTGCTTGTTCTTATTCTTCTGTGGTGTGGTGGAAGATAGTATTTGGAAAAAAAGAAACACAAATTCAAATATTAAAGCCGAGGGATACACTAATTTTTACCATGTATGGACATGCATTTTTAATTTAATACTTTTCAATCTTTCTGCCTACTCAATTGACATGACACAAATATGCTTTTTCTCACTAAATATTGTACCCTGTGAGCAAGATGATGCATTAATATGTAAATTGAGTTTTTAATATCCATCAAATGTCAGTTTAAGCTTTTAAAAGGATTAGCATAAGAAAATTCATAAGCTATCATTACTTCCATTCAAATGGCAAATTAAAAGAAAGTAAGTGAGTAAGAGATAAAGCTTCATGTCTTTATTCTTATTAAAATATTTGTGTAGAGATTTACACATATTTACATTTACTGAAGACCATACTTTGATCAGAAAATATTAATTTTCATATTCTTGTACACTTTTGGGCTATTTCTCAAGTATTTCTCAATGAAGTTTATTTACATGACACCAAAAAAGAATTAATCAGGATATTTTAAAAATTCTGATCACATTTTTCACTTAAATTTGAGTAAGAATAATGTAATTTCATAAAATTGTGCACAGCATTTTCTCCTGCCAGGTTGTGTGTATCAAGACAGTGCCTAGAAAGCTGGTTGTCACATAGGAATCAACTCATAAATATGGGCTCATTCCTGTTCTTTTATTTCCCCATAAGGCACACACTGAAGATATCTTTCCTGTTGTGGCATAATTGCTATAGAGTTTTGTAAATTTTGCCTACCTGAAGACAATGAATGTAACTAGTGTTGAGATTCATATTTTCTAACAGAATGGCAGTTGACAGGAAAATAACTATCATTACATCGAAAAATATACAATCTGAAATAGCATGTGAAACTATCATGATGCTTTGCTTCACCCCAAAATGTAACTCTATCTAACTATATTCTAATGCAGATTTTCAAAAATAAAGTATAATGAGAAATATATACAGAGAGAGAGAGAGAGAATGAACTGCAAGCTTTGCCAGGAGGCTTCCTTAGGCTATTTTAAATTGCATAACACCTCACCATCAACAAGCTAAGTCCCAGACAGAAGGCAGACACAGGGCACATTCCTGAAGCTATAATAAATAACAGGTTCAAAATGCTGTTATCAAAATTGTGTCATGCTTAAAAACAGCAAGGAATAGAAATGTAGCACACAAAACTACCCCTCCCTTTTTATTTCAGAAGGTTAGAAATTGGATTTGCCTTGTAGTCTTTCAAAAATCACATTTTGTGCAAATGAAATATATTCTAATTTTCCATTTAGGATTGCAGTTAGCTGTGACATTAAAAGGCAGAATTTGTTCTCTTCTTAACAATGTTGGCTTTCCATAGAACACTGTAATCAAATATAAAGCTTCTTACATGACATATGGGGGACTGGGCTTGTCACTAATTTTATAATCAATTCATGCTTGTTTGGTGAGATACCTTTTATTTTATTATCTTGACATTATTTGTGTTGAAAATAACTTGGAAATAAATTCCTGAGATCTGTAGGTGCAATGACACCACTACAGCACAGGAAAGTGCTTGGGTTCTTTGACCACTAGGACATGAAAATCCCCTTGATAGTTCACATCTTACTTTTCAACACAGGCTAACATTCACTCTAGGATGTATATTGACACTGTGTAAGCACTTTCCACTTTTGCACTTGCAAAGGAATTCTGCTCAGTCCACTAATCTCCAATTTTTAGGGAAATGTCAGGGAATATGGAAATTACCCAAGTTATCATTGGGCTTTATAAGCTGTGTAACTTAAATGGGGTTTCTGCACCTGGACATACTTATCTGTGAAATCCTGGATTGTGAAGGTACCATAGAGCTATGCAATGACTGTGTCAGACCCAGAAGGTTCTAAACATAATTTGTCATAGACTGTGCTATTTATTCAAGAGCACATTAAGGAAAGGTACTAGGAAGAGTCATTCTGCCTGGTTTCTCAGGTCTTTAATATTCAGAGGCAGAAGAGATTTTCACTTTCTGGGCAATCATTAATCATCTAATGCAGTACATCAGAGCACAGAGTTCAAACTCACCTCCAAGCAGCACAGCATCCGGCTTGTGTGTGTGTGTGTCACTTCCCACTGTCAGAACTCTGGTGACAATGGGCCAAATCCAGCCCTTTGTTATCTAAGCCGCAGGAGTTAGATCAGGCATCTCTTGCTTTTCCCCTTTCACAGGGCAGAAAGTGAAGACAGTTAATTGAGGTGAATGACATCCAGTCATTTGAGTTTCACAAATGTGGCATCATGTATTGTATAGAACAGAGTAGAAACCAAGCTAAAACAGAAGACTATACCCAAACAACAAGGAAGCAAGTAAATTAAAGAGGAGCAGAAAATAAGATATAAATACAGCCAAAGGAAGTACCATAGTCACAATCTAGAGCCAAAATTCATCCAGTAAGAATTAATGGAACAATTTTAAAACAGAGAATTAAAGTATGAACCAAAAATACACTTTCAAGAGAAATTGCTATGATTAAGATGTGCAAAGAAAAGAGGAGAAAGCTAAATGTAGGCATTCCTTTATACTTTTCTTCTTTAAAATATATTTTTAAACTCATGAATATATGCTTTCCATTATCTCATGACATTTCATAAAGTAGGCTAAGTTGTAATACAAATTCAAGCACTTTAAAAGTTTACAATTGACTTTTAGTCATGTTTTTTCATACCTATTTTAAATTTCAGTATTCTTAATATCATATAACAAAACCTGGCAGATAGCACAGTACAGTGAAAACCAGAAAGGTGCGTGCACTAGGAGTCAGCAGCCACTATGTCTTATCATGTCCACTTATAAATGCTCCAACAAAATAGCATTTATAATTTATGTACTCTCCATTTTACTCTCTTCTTGGCCTTTCAAGATTCCAGGGTGAACACAATTCACCAAGGACTCTATCAACTGATTTGCTGGGACTTTGGAGACTTTGGCTACAGATGTAATTGTCTCAGGGGTCCAGGAAGGAATTTCTTAGGGAAACAAGCATGTCCCAAACCCTCCTGAAATTAGTGAGTCAAAGTCAAAGAGAACACTTTGATTTTGATCACAATAGAATGAAAGTACAGCCTTAGTGTTCAGCTCTCTCCAAAGTATTTCTACAAGGGAATTTGTCAAAGCTCTGACAAGAGAAAATGGCAAAAACATCAAACTGTTCCAATTTTTGCAAGGCATTAGAGCACAAAAGAATACTAAATTGTTGCCTATGACCCCTAATGTATAGCAGGCGGAGGTGAAAAATCATTATGTCCACTTGAGGATTCTTTCCAAATGTGTTGGAAGGTAAAATAAGCAGGCAAGACATAGTGCATTCAGTTGATCATCATGCAAGAAGGAGCTAAAGCCACTTGGACTCTGGCAAGTAGCCAATGTACCTAAATACAAAGCAGGAAAATCTATGTAAAACAAAGAGTAGAATCAGAATTGCACACTGAGGCTAAAATGAGAGACGGAGAGAGAGAGAGAGAAACAGACTACACAGGGAGCAAAAATTATTCTTTCCACATATACATATTTGGAGAGAGCTGTAAAGGTGGAATTCTTCTGCAATATGTAGGCAATTACAAACTGGATTTATTGAATCTATTTATTAGGAAAGTATTTTAGCAAAAAGAAGGGACCTGGTGAGAATTTCCAAGAAGGACAATAATAAGTAATCTGGCTGTTCCTTTGGTTGTGAAATTATCTTAACTCTTTCTTGGTGTGTACTTTGAGAACATAAATTATTTCCAAACCAATGTGGCTCCCAGAAGGCTGGTTTACTTAAATAGCATTAAATCTTGCAGACTTTTTGACCCCTGTTACGAAATTACCAAAATAGGAACTCAGGGGATGAATGCAAAGTTGTCAGACATATAGTACACAGAGTCAATTTCTAAACTGAATGGAAGGGGGGGTCATTATATTGGGAGGAAAGCTAGTGTGTTTAAATCAGAACTGAAACACAGAGTTCCCACCACATAAGCCAACAGGAAATACTTTGCTTAGCATTGACATTTGGTCCAGAGCTTTTTGAATCTCTTCTGGTTTTCACCAGGAACAGTGTTCACATGTTATATGAGGCTGAAGCTTCAAAGTGGTGTTCATCCTAAGAGAATTACTACTAACTATGAAGTTCTAAGGAGCAGGTGGCCTATGTAGAGGATAGAACATGTGGAAGATATCTTAGTTAGCATTTTTGGATAGTAATGAAATCATAATTTATGAAATATAAATGACAGACTATTAAATAAATTTTACCCTTGGGCAATGTGATACTTTACTTCTTTGTTTTCTCTATTTAATTTTGGCAAACTTTCATCATCTACTTACTGTGAATATACAGAGAATATACACAGAGAATAAAAGTCATGTGTGGTGTGGTATGACTGTGGTGTGGTGTGGCTTGTGATTGTGCTGTGTGGTGTGGTGTGTGGTATGGTGTGCTAAGGAATATAACATTCCTTTTTAAAGTACATGAGTACATGTGTTCAAGGCAAGTCAGGTCCAGAAAAAGAAAATCAGCCAAATTGCCTCTTCCTTCCTGCAGCATGTCACTTAGTTAAGAACCATTCTAACTTCTCTCACTATAGATTGGTTTTACCTTTTCTGAAATTTATACTGATGAATAGACATAGTGCATATCCTCTTGTGTCTGGCTTCTTTCCTTCAAAATTTAGCTACTAGGATACGTCCATATTTTTTAATATACCAAAATACATCCATGTTGAAAACACAAGGGGTCTCCATATTTAATGGTTTAAATCAATAATAATTATTGCTGTTTCTTTTTAAATGATTTCATTAGTGCATATTAATACTACAAAATAATAGCTCTACAATGACATTTTTATACAGGTATGTAATGTATTTTGATCATTTTCACCTTCC
The DNA here is from genome assembly GCF_047511655.1 of Castor canadensis. NCBI lineage: Eukaryota > Metazoa > Chordata > Mammalia > Rodentia > Castoridae > Castor > Castor canadensis. Next base: position 6,698,307 of record NC_133389.1, read on the forward strand.
ATTAGCCTCTCCTGCCCTTCCTCCACCCTCACTTGGTCACCTTCCTCTTCCTGAATAGGCTCCATTCTACTTTCACTTTCATTTTGATTTCACATATGAGAGAAAGCATGTACTATTTGCCTTTCTGAATCTAGCTTTTTTTAGTAAATATGTTGACCTCTGGTTGTATCCATTTACTATCAAATGATGTGATTTTGTTCTCCAGGAGGAAATGTTCAAGATATTTAGCCACCAGGTAACTGTAAATAAGTGCGATTCCACACACCCTACTCAGAACGGCAATCATCAAGACAGCAAGCAGCAACAAACACAGGGGGGGATTGTGAGTGGTGACAGAGAAAATTAACCTTATGCCCTGTTGAGGGTAATGTATATTATTGAAGCCACAGTAGAAATCAGTGTGAAGTGTTCTCAGGAAACCTTGAAATAGAACCACCTTCTGATCCTGCTGTACCACTCTTGGGCATGCCCTATGAGGAATCACAACTAGCACACAATAGAGACACTGACACACCTGTGATTATTGTCATGCTGTCCTCAGCATCCAAGTGAGGAGGTCATTCTAGGTGTCCACTAATGGGTGATTGATAAGAAACTGTGGTGTGTAGAATACTGTCTGTTTCTGTATAGTGAATCAGTACACAGTCTTCTCTGTTCTATTCAACATCAGTCAGTTTGGATAGAAGAGTGAGAACTGGGATCATCTGGAAACAAAAATAACTTAAAATGGATTGCATCCTCAAATGCGAAACTTAAAACCATGAAGCTATATTAAAAAAGAAGAAGAAAAAGAAATTCTTTCATTCTAGGGGACAAAAAGAAATAATTAGACCTGGCATCAAAAGCATGGCCCACAAAGAAAAAATAGATAACTTGGACCTCACGAAATTCAAACAACATTGTCCTGTTGAAAAGACAAACTGCACATGCACATGAAACAACACAGGAATCTCCCCATATAGCTATCTTACCTCAAACTAGCAAAAACACCATGCTTTTCTTATTACTTCTTATGTTTTTTTTCAACAAAATCAGAGAACAAGAGGGCAGAACGGGTTCTGCCTGGAGGCGGTGGGTGGAGGGTTGGGAGGTGACCCAAATAATGTACACAAGTGTAAAAAAATGTAAAAATGATAAAGTAAATTTAAAAAGTTAAAAAAAAGGAAAATGCTAAGCTCAGGTTAGGATAAAATAATTATAATGCATATGTTAGAAAAAGCTGCATTATCTATCTATCTATCTATCTATATCTCAAGGCAAAAAGACAAAACATAATTAGAAAATGAGTGAAAGACACAAAGATACTTCACTCAATATCCTAACAACAAATCCATACTTGAGTATATGTTCAACATTGTTAGTCCTTAGAAAAATGAAAAATAAATGTGCGAAGAGATATCACACTCTTGGAACAGCTGAAATTTGAGAAAGTAACACAAGAGTGTCAATATAAAATGCTGGGGACGTAAAGGAACTTACATCCTGATGTTGGGCTGGTGAAAGGTCACAGTCAATGGACAAATTTTTGGAATTTCCTTATTAAATTATGCATTCACATAATGTATGATTGAGCAATTTTACTTGTACACATATATCCCAGAGAAATGACCTAGTTCATGGAATGACCAATACCTAACTTACTGTATTAGCTTTATGTGTTCTGATCAATACTCAGTTGTCCTTCAGGTGCTTCACAAACTGTGCAATACTAGAATGTACAAAAAAAACAAAGTTCTGATGGACACAGGACTTCCTGGATCTCAAAAGTGCTATACTAAGTAAAAAAAGAAGTCAACCTCAAAAGATTTTGTCCTATAAAATTCCACTATTAAATTATCTTGAAATGACATAGTGGTGGTTGCCAGTGAAAAGGAGGGAGATGTCTGTGAGGATGAAATGAGAGAGCCCGTGTGAAGTTCTTGAAATACTGACCAACTACATCAGTGCCACTTCTGTAGAGGTGTTCTTTTGAAAGATAGTTTACTGGGAAACCTCAGGCAGATGATGTAGTGAACCTCCGTGTAGTACTTCTTGCAGCTACAATTATCCCCAAAGAAGTATTTCTTAAAAACACAAAATTAAATAGGCTACATCAAGTCAAAGAAACTGAGTGTGAAATGAGCATATCACTATCGGAGCAGTCAGTGGGATAGCAAGTTCCTAAGGAGACTGTGTGGGCAGTTCTGATAGAATTTAAAATTCATTCTAGGTTAAGGATTTGAAGAAAAATTTGAAGAAAAAATATCTTTGAATTCAGGAAAATTTACACATGACTTTAGTTATGTATTTGTACATGTATTTTTCCTCCGAGAATATCTAATTTTCCTTGACATACATATAAATACATTTCCCTAAATTATGGAAAACAATTGAAAAATATGGAAACATTTAATTTGTTGGAACAGGGAATATTAAAAATTATCAACCATCTCATTTATACACTTTTTGATTTTGTTCACTGTGTTTTTAATGTTTTCTTAGTTGAGAAAAGCATTTGTCCACCATAGTTAAGGACAAAATTTTGTTTCATGAGAACTGAAAATCATAGACAGCATTTATCAGTATTTCAATAATTACTCTTAATAGTGATTCCTAGGTTGTAATTTAAAATTCTGTGAATGCTGTTTGTATTTTCACAGATATGCAAGTGAAAATTTGTGTTGATCTTTTTGTTTTAACAAGTGTGTTAAAATTACCCTTTATATAACTTAAAATCTGCTAAGCTGGCATATTTGAACATCCAGTTAGACAATAGGGTTAACTGAAGCCATCCATATCATTTCTGTTTGTGTTTTCAAAATATGTGATCTTTCTTACTGTCTCCCACATCCCTGCCCCACTGCCAGCACCCACATGGCATCTGACTGAATGCTCTATTCTTATATATATTTGTGTCTGTTCTAGCAACTACAGTGCAATTCATCCCATTTCCAATAGAAACTTCATCCTATATATAGTCTCAATAATGCTACACTATTCATCAAAAATGCTATTTGGTGTCCTTCACACTGTCATTTTAATAAATCAGTTAAGAAAATAATGTTGGCATTATGAAACCATTGGAAGTGTTCAGAATCTGACTGATAAATAGAATATCGTTGTTCATTGAAAAATCAGTTGCTTATATGAATGCAGCAAACTGATAACATTGGTTCATAGTTTATAAAAACTACCAGAACCTGCATCTCCCACTTGGTTCTCACCATTTACTGACACGTGATTAGTGAGTATGTTCAATGTCACATGAGGCACAAACCTGACAAAACCCAGGAAGCTTATAATGGCAATAAGTGAATCTACAATGAAATGATAAAATTGACAATTATGGCACCAACTATAGACATCCTCTACTGTGAATGTGTTCTTTGAACCATTTTTATAATTCTTCACAAATTAGAAGTACACACTATAAATTTGTAATAATACATGTACAATAAAATAATTGGATTCTCATGTTATTAGTGATACTCAGTATCTTACACTGAAGTTAATATACTTTCTTCCTCACAGCAAAAAAGTGCACTTTTTTTCTTTTTAAAGAAAACTTTCATGTCCATTTGCAGCCATGTTTTCAGCTCATTTTTGAATCCATATTTATATGACAATAACAATTCTCATAGCAAGGTATGGTCAAAAATAACATTATAAGGGCTACAAGTATGCAGTTTTCTACGATGTAATTGCTAAAATGCAATAGTTATCACACTATAATTTGTAATTAACACTCCCCGATCCTTCACCCATTCTGAAATAAATCCTAAACTTATTCAGAGGAAGATTTTCCAGGGAAGAATGAATATGACAGTTACATGTTCAAATCAAGTCTCCTTGCATTTACTAGGAAACAGAGACTATTTAGTAAAAAAGGGAAATAAACACTCAAAGGTCTAGAAAATCAAAATATTTAACCCATCACAGCATCTTCTTCATAATATTGCAAAAAATAAGTTCATCTTATTCTATCAGAAATGATTCTTTTTGGAAAAATGTGAACATACTTCACTAATTTAAGTGAAATTGAGAGTGTAATCACATAAGTTAGGGTATGCTATGCCAAAGGCAGTCTAGTTATGACTTCAAGGTTTGGTTAACGAGATTTCTTAGGCCAATCATGCCTCAGGTGACATGGTATATTATACTCACTGGACACGTCAGAAAGTTATGACAAGAGCAAAGGGAGGTTGCAGGTGGCCAGCTCTGCAAGGAATCACAGCTGGCTTTGGCTATTGTGGAAAACCCTAGATGACAAAAACTATTATTTATTCAGCCACAGGACTTCTGACAACATAACCAGGTTTTCCTACCTGCTGAGTATTTTAGGAAAAAGAGATTTGTTACACTCTGCCTTTAGGGAACAAAATCTGCAATTCTGCAATAATCCCCAAAGGACTAATTTTACTGTCTCAAATATGCCACTTAAAGTGCCATATGAGAAGCTTCCAAAGTAGGAGGCAAATATTTTAAACTATGTCAGACATTGTCAATGAAGATGATGGGAGAAAAACCATAAGTAAACTTAACTGGATTGAGAGCAACATAAGCTTCAATCTTACCATCAATCTTAACAATCCAAAAGTGATGCATTCGAATGAACTTCAATGATATCTTTATTTATTAGGATTTATAGCATTTCTATTATGGAACGTTTTCCCTTCAAATTTCTCAAATGGAAGTCTGAATGAAAAGACAGAGGTATGTAATATCATGGAAGTTCCACTCTGAAGGGCAGAAAGGTAACAAATAATAATGACAATAAATATGTACTTAGAAGAAATGTTTTAGGACTCTAAAAAGAAAAGTCATGGAGGGAAAACTGTAAATAGTGTAAACATCTAAGGTCTTACCAAAGAAGTGATATATAAGTAAACACCTGAACAAGGCCATGGAAGCATGGTAACAGATAACACAAGCTGAAAGTTCCCAAGATGTACCAGCTCTGCCTAGGAAACCTGAGAAGCATGCAGCTGAACACAAGGGGTCAGAGGCACAGTAAAAGAGAAAAAGGCAATGGAAGAAGTACATAGTATAGGGACACTTGAGGTGTTGTAGTTCTTGATTTTTACTATGAGGTGAAACACCACTAGACATGCTTTAAGCAGAGGGACTTGATGGTCTGTCTTACTCTTCCATATGACAACTCTGACGCCTGAACTGAGGCAAAGGTCAGAAGTAGAGTGACAAGATATGATGTGTCATGAATTTTCCTGGCAGGCAATTAATAGTGATTTGTCTATAGTGGCAACAATGAATGCGTAAAAGAGGCAATAGAATCAGATTCTGAGTTAGAGTTGGCAAAATCTATTGAGGTAAGATGAGAGGTAGAAGAAAAAGAAGAACCCAAGGCTATTCTGAGATAGCACGGGCATGTGTGATTGTTCAGGAAGTTGTAAAATTAAGGCTGGCACTTCCTGAAATGAGAAATTATTTAATGTCCATGTTTAGAAGTGACTGGGGAAGGCACCCAGACCACAGTACTGGACACATTCCATATGAGAGATGTTCATGACACATGCAACAAGAGAGATGAATGAGGCAGCGAGATATTTGAGTCTGCAGTGCCGGAATGGCTCTAGATGTAAGGCATATGTGCACATTTAAAGTCAGGGACCCACTGAGAGCAATCCATGACATGAACATAAATAGAAAAAGAGTCCTTAACGATCACTACATGAACCCATCTCACACTAGACATAACCGCTTATCAAAAGCTGAGGCTTATTGACATGTTCAGTGCGTTAGAGGCATTGCTGCTCTAAAGGAAACCAGTGTATCAAAAGAAGAACAAGGTGAAAGTTTCCTATAAAGTCCTGACATCTTCCTTGTCTTTGTCATTGTCACCATGACTGCAGAGCCAGTCAGGTCAACTTCAAGTCTACTGCCCCTGTATTAACAGAACCTTGTTATTTTTCACCTGTGTTTACCCAATCTATCCTCTATGTGGTAGCTTATGAAATTATATCTTATAAGAGATATAATTATTTGTATAATTTATGTGTTTTAGTCAAAAGAATGCATTTAATTTTAAAATATAAAAGAATAAGAGATACGAGTGGCATAGGAAGAAGCCATGGATCTGTTTGAATAAATGTTTATTTAACAATTAACAAGTTAAAATAAGAAGGTATTTTACTCATGAAATTCTTAAATATATGAAATAACTTCTGAGATCATTTTGACATAGTTTTATCAAAATACTAGTCACTGATTTGGGATTGTTGATTTTTAAAAAGTTACATTGTTAATTAGTTTATTTCTCTCTTATTTTTGGGCTCAAAAACTCAAAATTATCAAATATTATCTTCACAATAAAAATACCATATACTTTTTAAAAGATGGTCTTTAAATATATATTCAGCAATGATACATTGAGCATATCTTTTTCTAGACATTTTATTCATAATTGAAGATGGAACTAATGAGGTATATTTTCTGTGATGTAGTCTTCCATCCTAGTCAATGAAAGTGATAAAAGACAACAATATTTGAGGGGAGAACTGTGTGGATGCCAAGAGAAGGGAAGGGCCACTGAATCTCATTGTGCAACTCTCTTCCTACACCGGTGCTCAGGCCACTCTGACCTTCTCTAACTTCCTCAAACAGGAGAAGTCCTCTATCTCAGGCTTTCCTTGTCCTCTTTCATTCTCAAGTGCTCTTTTCCTGCTACTTCTTTATTCTGCTATTTTCATCCTCAGATCTCAGCCCAGAGTAAACACTGCTGTAGTGTGTCAATGAAACTTAATTAAATATCACTGTACTCCCCTAGAGACATTCCTGTTCATACTACACTTTCATTAAAAAACACGTTTGTAAGGTATAAATTTAATATGAAAGTTAAGAAGTATTTTTAAATTTTGGAAAAATATCAGTGAGCTAATAGAGACATTTTTCTATTTTTAAGCTGATCGCATTTAATCACAAATGGACTGTTCTATTTTGCCTGCTCAAAAGTGAAAGAATAACATGTTTCAAGCATACCAATATTGTAACAAGAAAGTCTGTTAAGTGAAGAGGCACTAGTCTATTAAAAATAGCTCAAAGTAAATTATTTGAAAGTTTGATGTCACGCCTTTAATTTGGAAGCCCTCTGAAGTAATTTCTCCAGATTTCTTGTTAAATATTCTCAACAGAAGTGAATTTAAAGACATGAAATAAAGTTTTGCTTTACCTAGTTTTGTTCTTTCAAATAACAGAAAAAGGTAGAATAGAATTCACTCAATCCCCAGCAACTGGCCAGTCATATACTAGGGGTGTGTAATACAAAACAATATTTAAAACAGGATTGGAATCCCTTCACTGTGTTCTCTTAGTTGTAAACATCAGGTATAACTTCTAACCTCTTAAACCCGAAGTGTACAGCTCAGAGCCTTCCTCGAGTTTTCTTTCTCTCTCTCTCTCTGTCTTTATATTCTTTTGTTTCTACTATCTGGTTTTCTTTCCTCTTTTGCTTTCTATGTGTATATAAGCAAATTGCTCATTCCATCACCATCAGTTTTCTTCTCTATCTTAATTATCAACCAGTCTCCCTCCCTTATTATATCCAATAGTTTTCTACCACACAACTTGTTTTCAATGAAATCCCCACAAACAAAGTCAGATTCCAGAGCAGTTCCCAACACATGTTGATTCTGGATTGGCTTTGGGTGACCAAAAAATAAGTTGTGGCTGGTGTTATGCAATGTGATTTACAAGGCCAGGTGATAAAGGATCTTTAGAGGTTCCATCCTGACTCCTTGGGACTGGGACACTAGGTCTAGAAGAAGCCAACCACCACAATAAAAGACTGACTACTTGGACACCATGCTGTGAAAGAACACCCAGTGCCAAATGATACCTGGATTTCCTCCGCTCCCAGCTAACATAGCACCAACATGAGCAAATGATTTCCTTGGAAGCCAAGAACACAAGATCCTGTGTAGGATCCCAGTCTTAGTAGACATTTGATGCCAATTCTTTGGAAGACCTCCAACCAAGCCTGTGAAAATCCACTGAGTGAGAAAGATTGCTCATTGCATAGACAACTGAGTTTTAGGGTGATTTGTTACACATAAAGGAATAATTGAAAGAATTATCAATTTCAATCACAGTATAGGAGTTGTTCACTTCCTTAAAATAATTTTCTAGTCTATTTCTCCTGCATCATATATAACTCAGACCTGTTTAATTGCCAATGTTTAATGAGCTCCCCCCTGCTTTAACTGTATAGGCAATTCTTATCAGTTCTGTGTTCTGGGTTATGGCTTACTCTTCCCTACGGTCCTGGGATCTCTGCCATCCTCTAACTAGAATTCTGGTCAGCCAACTCCTTCTCAGCACAGATGTAGAGCCCCTCAGAACTCACAGAGCATCTGATGTACACAATTTGCATTTGTAATATTGTATCAAACTGATGCTTTTGTATATCTACAAGGATCATATACATATTTGTATATTATATTTTGGATACATTCATAAATGCCATACCATTTAACATAAAACTGCATCTCAATTAAAAAAAATCAATTTCAAGTTAATATTAACTTAATTTCAATATCTATAAAGTTTACTCCAATATATACCTTGGCTCCCCTCATTAGAAATGCTGTACAAATTATAGCTCTGTATGGATAAAGACTCCTATGAATGTATCTCTGAATAAACAGAAAACAGAACAAAAATTACAAAGAGACTTTTTTTTACCGTGTCTTTCCTAATCCTTGTGTAGCAACCTTTATGAGTGCTCTTTCTTCTTCACGTGGACTTAGTTTCCCTCTGCTGTTTTCTCATTTCAGGTTGACAGGCTCCCTAAGTATTTATTCTGGGGTAGATTGTCGTATCACTTAAAGGAAATTGCTAAGATGTGCATAGTGTCATTTCTCTCTGCTTGAGAGTGATCTCTGTCTGATTTATGTATATTTTCGTTGCTGAAATTCTTTCTTGAGAATAAAGAAGATCATGTACACTTTGGGTTTGACATACAGAATGAAAGCCTACCCCTACTTGTCCTTCTTCCAATAATTAAGTACTAACCTCAGAATGAATCATTGAGGACTGTACTTTAGTTCTTATTCTTAAAGAAAATTATTTAGTGATGTGCTTGTTCACCCAGGTTGTAACTCAACTGTCAGCCCATTCAGCTATTCACTGAGTATGGTTGTGATCTTTCCCTTAAAACACTTCTTGATGCATAGCTGATACCATAGAAACTATAAAAGCTAAAGACAGAGGTTCTGTAGCTAAAAGCACAAGAAGTGAGATGAAAATTTCATCATAGTGGATCAATAAATAGTGAAAGATTAGCAGTGAAATTGAAATTATTTCAATAAAAATTGTCTAGAAAGTAACAGATACAGAGAAAAAAGAGCAAATTACAAAATACTGAAATAAGATACAACACAAGAAGATACTTTCCTCATTATCTTAGGAAATACTTACTGTTTTATCTTTCACAGTTAGATTTATGCTCACCCAGAAGGAGCTTGTAAGGTTTGAGGTGGAGTCCAGATTTATCAATTTATACAAATGCATATGCAGTTTAACTGGAACAATTTCTTTTTTTGCCTGTTTTGGGTGATTTTTACTTTTCACTGAAACCTTCACCAGGGAATTTTTTAAGTCCACACAAGTGAAGAGAATGTACAATGAACCTCACATAGGCGATCTCAACTTCAATAACTATCAATTTACAATCTAATTTTAAACACAGATTCATGGACATTTTCACCCTCCTCACCATTGTTTTAAAGTAATTCCTGGATACGCTGTTTGAGAGTTTGATGTTTACTTAGCTTCCTTCTCTATGATATTTTGGTAAGAAATTTTAACCTAAGATATATCCTTGATTAATTCAGTGTACAATGGAAGATCCTGATGTAAAGTTTCAATGTTGGAAAGCAGATTTATAAAAAAAAAAAAAAAAGATGTTTATCCACTGATGAACTCATCCCAGTCCCTGACATCCACCATTTATAAGGAATTCAAAATTGCTGCTTTGTGGATGAAAATGGAGATTATTAAGCTAAGAGGTCCTTGTCAGGATGAAATTCATTAAATTCAAAGCTAATTAGAGGTGTTGACATTTGAACTCAGGGTTTCACAGTTTTAAGGCAAACACTACCACTAGAACCATGTCTTCAGCCCTTTTAGCTATGGTTATTTTGGAAATGGGATCTCACTTTTTTCCCAGGCTGGCCTGGAACTGCAATCTTCTCTATCTCAGCCTCCTAAGCAGCTAGTATTATAGGGTGAGCGATCTTGCCTAGCTGCAAAATAAATAAATAAATAAATAATAAGCACTACTAACATTACCATTACTAGACTAATAAATTTTATTTGCAAAATTGAAAGAATTTTTCATTTTATAGTGTGGATAGAATTTCACAAACATAGATTTATTGTTTCAAAAAACATATGGTCATGCCTGAAACCAGAGAAATGTAGTAGAATGAATGAGTTCATAGTTATATTAATAATCTCTGAGTAAACTCACAGAGAAATATCTTTATTTCTGAGTTTGTTTCCTCATCTGTGTAAAAAGTATTTAAGTTTGAGAGCTGTGTCCTAGATAGAGTTCAATGTAACTTTTTGTTTTGTTTTAGAGCTATGACTTGTCATCATCCAATGAACTAGAAATATTGAAAGAAGAAAAAAAGATTTAGAAGTGTTCCAGGACCACAATGAATGAATATAGTCTGTATTCTGTATTCTAGATCCAGTGTAGGTGTAAACACAACTTGGCCCAAGTTTAACTCTTATTCTAACTTTCTAGGATTTACTGAGGTCAATTTGGGGTGAAATTTCATTTTCAAAAGGATTAGCTACTTGTGTTAAATTTCAGGACTTAGTGTGCTGTGATCTGGTTGGCTTATTACTGAGGTGTTACCCTGTGTCTTGAAGAAGAAATTGGGGCCTTCTATAAATTTGAATTATTCCCTATTTGGATTGTCTAATCAGAGTTCTGTTGCAGCTGCTGTTCTTATCTGTTGTTGTACACAGCAGTTAATTATAAATGATGTTAAAACATTCAGACACTCAGATTGCTAATTTGGCTAAATATTACCTGTCTTATAAATCTAAGTAATAGGTGTTGTGTGGACACAAATGGGTTTTACAACAGATGGTTACACTAAAATTCACATCCATGAGCTACAGGGAGTGTAGGAGAGAAAATGAACACTGCACTAAAATGCTTACCTTTCTCATTAACAATGGCAAGAGAATTTAGACCTTTCTTAGATTTGGTATTAAACTAGTTCATCCATGACATATATGTAAATTGATCATCAATCACTTCTTGTAGCATCTGCACAAATTATCATTATAAACATTCTACACAGGGAGACAATAATTAAAATGTAAAAATTGACATATGATTAGAATATAATATCATTAGCCAATTATACTGTAGTGAAATTTAGAATAATTTTGGTGAGATGTTTAAATGAGATAAATCTCTCTCCAGATCTTGAACATCGTGGTGTGCACACCACTTCAGCCTACTTGTCTCACTGGCTGTCTGGGTGGCTGAAAGCCATAGAAGAACTCATGTATTTCTCAATCTTTTCTCCCAGGAGGTCATGAATGATGGTCTTTGGGTCCCAATTCTGACCAGAAAGACGAATGTATATCTGAAAGGTGAGATTTGGAATTTTTTTATTGTTGCTGTTGTGATTTTGGTTTTTCCTAAATCAGCATAAGATACTTTCATTTTTTCCCCTAACACCCTCATCATAGAGGCATCTGTCTGCTAAATTTCCTGTGGAATTTAAATTTAGAAAGTAATAGCCAGAAGCACAAAGGCATCTTGGGTATGCCTGAGAACATGGCTGTACCCCATGCAAGGCAGACATAAGAGAAGGGCGAAGGAATAACGAAGTAGAAAGAGCACCCCATGAAGTAAGACTCTCAGAATCCTATTTCCCTCTGGACGTCTTTTCATGTAACATAAAGATTGTCCTTATGCATCATTCCAGTTTCAAAATGACTTTCTGTAGTTCAAAGTTGATAGTCTTTAAATAAGAGAATTTGTTTATGTTTGTCACCAAGAAACATTGCATTCCTTCTGTGTGCCATTGCTTTTATGAGTAAACACAATAAAATATTATTTTATCCTTTCTTTTCAAATAGCAAAGTTTAGCAAAATATTTCTTACCACAAAAATCTGTTTTTGAGGTGACAGATATAGTCATTGGATTGATTTAATCACTTCCTTTGTTTACCCTTATCACAGCATCATAATTTACCTTGTAAACTAATACAATTCTAATTTATCAATTCAAAATAAAACACAATTTTAAGGAATCTTTTTTAAGGGGTCTCACTATGAATTCCAAGCCAATCTAGAACTCTTTGTCTTCCTGCTTCAGCTCCTAAGTGCTGAGATTACAGGTGCATGTCACCAAGCCCAATTAAAATATTCTTGATTTGTCTTACAGATATTCTGTCTCTCTGTCAGACTAACTACAATTAATTGAAAAAAATGTATTTGTTGTCAAAACTACTTGAAAATCTCTGCCCAGTGGCAAAGCATTTCAAAATGTTTTCTTTTGTTGTTGTTGTCATTTCTTTTTAATATGGCCACTGAAGCACAATCAAAAGAATTTTTTGATTTTATCTCCTTCCTTCGAACAGTGTTTTGGTGCTAAGGGTCATTTGCTGGTCAAAGGAAAAGTTTCTTTAGTTACAGACTTTAGATGAGTGGACTATTATTGAAAGCTTTTCTAGTAGAGTGAAAATGGCCTCAGAGCCTGCAATTTACTAGTGATTCCACTGTACAAAAGAGAAGAAGGTACACCAAGTGCTATGTGCGCTGAAATATATTTGGTGGGAAATATTTCAGACATTAAACTACTTTTATTCTTCTTGTTACATAGATTCTCATGTTTTTAAAGCAATAAGGTCTCTCAACATTTTAAACAAATTTTGCATTTCCTTTGTTCATAAAGCTACTCATCCTTCTGCAAAAACATTGTAATAATCATCAAAGAATTCAGTGTTTTTGTGTCTTTTTAAATAAAATGAAAAGTTAGTAAAGTAGTAATGTAAAGCCCAGTGAAGAAAACTAGTCTTGCACAATAACCATTTTTATTGTGGAATGAGCTGATATAGAATATGATATGTCAGGGGTGCAAAAAACAATTGCAAATTCCATTAATTTGACATCTTTTAAAAAACTAATCATGTCAGCAAATATATGTCTTGTTCGGGTCAACTATGCTCAGATACTTTATTTTACCTTAATTATTCTTAAGGAATTCCTTCTTCTCTGCTATTATTAAAGAGCTAAAATGTGCTAATATGTTTAGATTCTTCAATAAATATGTGACGTTGGAGCGAAAACCTCATGAATGTGAAGTAGTTCTATGAACATTTGGAAAAATAACAGTAAAATAATTAAGAGCATTCTAGGGACTGGACAGTGGTGGATCAGGACTGTATTTCCAGCAACTCAGGAGACAGATAAGAGGATTGTGTCTGAAGCCGAAAGTAGGAGACCTTATCTGAAAAATGAAGCCAAAAGGGCTGGTATGTGGCTCAAGTGGTAGGTCACCAGCCTAGGAAGCTTAGAGTCCTGAATTCAAATCCCAATACCACCAAAAAATAAATCAACAGTCCAAACATTCTACACGACACCTTATACACAATTCTGCTGCATGAGCTGGCCTGAAGGGTCCAGGGAGCTGGAACCAGAAGGGGCAGTGTTACTGGAGTAAAGAAACAGGAAGGAGAGGAAGGAACGCTCTTCTTTTCACAGCTAGGATTTGGATATGCTTCCTTATAATTTCATACATCTAAAAAAGAAATCAAAATCTGCACATATAATTTAGTAAATATTCCAAGATTTCCTCCTAATGGAATTATATTATACTGCTCAGTATTGCAAGTAAACTCCTGCTTATTCCAGCAATTACTAACATGACATGGTCAAAATTCTGGATAGTTTTTATATGGTAGTTTTTTTCACTCAACTATTTCTTACTATAAATGAGTTTGTTTTTTTTTTAATGTATTTCATTAAGATTTGTGGGGATTTAGCCATGTGTCAATGATATGTAATCCTAGCTATTTGGGAGTCTGAGGTTGGGAGGACTGCCGTTTTAGGTCAATCTGGGCAAAAGGTTCATAAGACCCATCTCATCAGGCTGGCCAGGCAAAAAGTAAGTCTCTGTATTAAAAATAACCAGAGATAAAAAGGCTGTGGTGTGGCTCATGCCATGGAATGCATGGTCAACAAGTGGTGAAGCCCTGAATTAAAACCACAATACCACAAACAGACAATGACAACAACAACAAAAAATCATGGGATTGCTTTATGATTGTAAAAATTTCCCAATCATTTCTTGTGTCTTTTTGTATGTTTTCATCTTAAGAAGTGTAATTTAATATTAATAATAAATTCTTCCCAGTTTTTATTACTGTTTTGTCTATTTTTATTGTCTTTATGTGCTAGAAATATTTTTTCTTAGTTCTAATAAACAAAATAGCAACAGTTCAGTACTTTGTAACAGAGAAATTTTCAAATATCAAAAAGAAAGACCTCTACCATATTTTCTTCCGTCTGGTTTTCTCCAGTGGTTCATTTGTAAAAAGTCCTTCTAGAACAGTGGGAGGTATGGAGCCGTGCTGGTTATCCCACCACCATCTGTGAAAGCGCTCTCTGCTGCACATGAGGTAGCATCTTCTCTTACACTCACATTGACTCAAAGGCTTGCTTTCTTGACGGACTTCACTCTGTGCCATGTGGCTGTTATTCTCTTGAAGCTAGTCTTTATTATTGGACTTTTGTAATATCTAATGAAATAGCTACTACTCTAGGCTTTTCCAGACTCTCATTTTAAATGAGGGGTCTAAATTTATTTTCTAAGCAGCTGAAAATTATTCTCAGATGTATTTTAAACCCCAGGGCATCTTCACTACCCATATTAGACTTCCACCATTTTTACCAACCACAGATTCCTACCATGTGTCTTCATCACTTGGCTGAGTTTGTCATGGGCAAAAATCGAGGTTGTTCTCAATTCATTCACAGCCATTAGCACTGTCTGTTGTTTCTGCCTTCATCTCATCTTGGATGGTTTACCTTAGATGTTTTCTATAACATTTTCTTTCCTATTACTTCTCAGTATATAGCTCATATTTCTTCACATTTGCAGGGTATTCTTTACTTGTATCTTAAATAGTTATACTTTCTTCTACTCTTACAATTTTTCATTCAACAATCAACATATTCTTTCTGCCAAACGTCATTCTAATTCATGTCATGTGTCATTTAAATATATAGCTTCCAAACCACCATTGCATCATTGAAATACCTCTGCACCCACGTTCTTATGAGCTACTGTATTGCTGGTTGACTGTCAGATATCTCTACTTATATGTTAGTCTGGAAACTTGAGTTTGAAGACATTAAAAGTAAATCTCTTATATATTATTCAGATAAAAACTTCTGCACTTTGACTTTTCATGATAAACAGTTGATAGTCCATTTATCTTAGTTAGAAAATACTTAGACATTGTTGGACCAATGCATTTATTATAATCAATCTTTTCCATTGTTTCAGAAAAGCCATTTGCTTCTACTTTTTACCAAGGGTTGAGAGAGATCTGATAATGGCTGTCTCTAAACTTACTCTCATATACAATATGGGCAGTGTTTATTGAACTTAATTACTTCTACAATATGAAAAACTAAACTATTGACAAGTACTTACAAGGGAAAACCACTGTCTAATGCTTCTGCCTTCACCTGTGTATGTACTTGTGTCAACACAAATCAATGTTTTCTGCTGTTTTCATGCTACAGCACTCTT
The DNA here is from genome assembly GCF_047511655.1 of Castor canadensis. Classification (NCBI taxonomy): domain Eukaryota; kingdom Metazoa; phylum Chordata; class Mammalia; order Rodentia; family Castoridae; genus Castor; species Castor canadensis. The sequence goes on from NC_133389.1 coordinate 6,714,092, forward strand.
ATTCCCTCCTTATATACATTTTCATGTCCCAATAGTTTCATGTTCTTGATTCCTAGGAGTCTGTATTAAAGACACTCAAAGCAAAGTTAAACATATGATATCATTAAACTATGTATACACGAATATTTTCCTTTATAGAATGTCTATAACATATGATGAATTCAGGTTTTATAGACTCCCATCAAAGGCATTATTCCTCTTCTCGTCTTCTGTAATGTGACTTTCCACTTTTAATTACTCTACCTGCTGATTTTAGAAGTTTGTTTTCATTATTTTATATTTGTCATCTGTTTTTATTGTCTGATTATTAGGCATAGTTTCAGTTCCTGCTTATATTTTTAAAATGTATCAATCAGATTATGAGATCTGATCTTTGGAACTTTGTTTACTTATGCCAGCTATAATTCAGTGTCTCAGCTATGAAACATATTAAAAGTATTTATCATAATTTAATGAGATGAATTTTAAATTGTAGTTCTAGTATTATTAAGAAATTGTTCTTTTAGAAAACAACAAAATATTTATGGGGATGATATAAAGACCACGTCAAAGAGTTTTTTCTTATTTTCCTCTTTGTGCTCTTTTAGAAAGAAAAATTGGTGATTACTGGACTAGATAACAAAGAATCTTAATATACCGAAGGTAAGAGAGAGAGAGAGAGAGGGAGAGAGAGAGAGACAGAGATTAGCCAAAATTAACTTAGCAAGATTTACCTAGATTGCTTATTATAAATAAAGCTAGAATTTATAAATTGATGAGTCACACGTAACAGGAAAATGGAAATTAGTTATTTTTTTCTTACATTTCCTGTCAGATTGGAGTATAAAAACTATGGCTCAAACACACATGACATTCTGTAAGCTGACATATAGTGCAGATACGTTTAATGTTCATCTGGTACTAAAAACCTAAATGTACTCCATTACAGAGGGGTTGTGATTCCGGGAGAACATTAGGAAACTCAGTCTGATGACATGGCATTCCTCTGGAGAAGTGTGATGTGTCTGTGTTGGTTTCTGATTTACCTTTGCTTAAACCTGTAGCAAATCTAGGTGCTGGGTAAATTGGTGATTCATGTGGATTTGCTCTGACAAGTCGACCCTTTTGTGAGAATGCCCCCCTTGACCCCTTATAAAACGGAAAGGCAGCAAGTATCATACAGCTCTTTTGTCAAAATATATTTGTGGCATTTGTCTTTTCAATAAGCTACCCAGAAGCCATCATAGAATCTCAGAGGAGCAGGTCTGTAACTTAGGGGTAAGAGGGTCTTTAGCTTGCATGAGACTGTAGGTTCAATGCCAGCACTGTGAAAAATATTATTGAACTTTATATGCTCCTGTATTATAACTAATATTATAAGTTAAATACAAATTGATTAGTATTTTCAAAATGATGTGTTATATTTCATCCATCTTTAAGGTTATAATATCTGATGAATTAATTTATACTATATAAAGATTAATATGTGTACCATTAATTAATACATCAAAATTTATCCTTAATTTTAATAATTTAAAATGTGAAAGCTTTATCTATCAGATCACTAAGTCATTTAAATTATAATTTGATTTAAATTTTATGGGAAATTATCACCCAATCCTTAAAGGGCACCAACCAGGTAGGATTATACCTTCTATAAAGTAAATTAGAATTTGCTCAAATTTGTCCAGAAAAGCTTCTATCTAATAGAAGTTGCTGATTTTGTGACTCAATCTTTCTCTCAAGTTATTCCAAAATAATTTACTTAAGCCACATGGTTTAGATGACTTTGTCAAACTTAACCTACTTTAGCTTCTCACGTGACCTTTTGAGGCTAATCACATACATAGTAGTAAAATAGCTAATCTCTGAAGAATTTCTAGGATATGCATATATTTTTAACAATGACAGTGTTTATAGTTCTTGATGAAATATATGTAACTTAATATACATTATGTATTATGTACATATTCATATTAAATGGTTTGGTTCACAGTTTCATGATAAAACAATTCAAAATGAACTCTTAAATATTTATTTCAAGCTCTGTCAAGCTTGTTTAATATGAATCTATGCATTTTCTCTAGCAATTTGATGATGTGCATCTTAATTTATCTTTTAGTCAAAGTTATAACTTGGTCCTTTCTTTTTAGTCTTTTTTAATCATTGGCAATTCTCTCTTCCTTTCAAGGATTTATTCTCAGACCACCACAGTGGTCCTTATGTTTCATAATCTGGTATTGGAAGCAATTGCTTTTACATTCCTAAACCCCACATCATGACTGATAAATTCTGCTTAAATTATGAAGCAGTGTTAAGTCTCTAAAATTTAGACTTTACATTATCAAAACCTTGCACATACTTCAGGAAGTAGCCTTGCCTTTTAGTTGTCTCGTCCTGGCTTTAGGATTTCCTCTTTTCATAGCTGGCAACTTTAGCCGAGAAGTTTTTTTTTATGTTCTTTACATATCTATGTCAAAGCAAGTGACAAAATGCAGGAGTATTGTGCTTCTGAGATTATTTATGTTGTCTTCAAACCAGTATTAGGACATGGATAAGGAGCAATATGGTGCTTTAAACACAATTCCAGCCTCAAGTCCCAACTTCAGTTCTCTAGTATTATGACCTAGAATGAGATGTCTCCCTGAGAACCTAGTTTTCCCACTGGCAAATCATCAAATATCACGGGACAATGTGCTATAGATTAAATGTGAGGAAAAGTAAAAACTGCATACTATCAAGTCTCAGATGAAACCCAGATGATGTCTTCTACCACTGCAGAGAACTAATCTATTGATGTTTAACAGATATTTTGGAATTCTTCACCTTGAATATAGAAGGCTGGAGGACACATTCTTTCAACCTTAATTACAAAGACTGATAAACCATAAAATAGTTTCTTTGAACCATTAGAGTAGTGACATTGCAATGTAAGTATTTGGTTTGAAATCTAAGGAAAGATAAACCTACTCTAAGGCAACATGGAGTCTGAACACTGGGTCATTCGTGGCAGAGAAGGGAAGAAACAATGCCAGATAAAGGGGTAAAAAAAATTCAGCTAGAGATTTAAATGAATTTCTAAATGCTTATTTTGGGTAAACATGACAGTATTGAATCCTGGAGGCTTTGTAAAAGGAAAGTTTACATTTACTTTTAAACTTCTCCAATGATCTTCATTGGGTGTTGATGAGAAAAATGAGGGACAATCACTTCCTTAGGTGGAGCTAGCAAGGATAAAGAGCATGGCAAAACAATGAGCAAATACCAAACAAAAATACCCAATTTAATTTTCTACAGAAGAAATGTCTTAAGCAACTGGAAAAGGGGTGGTATTCCTGTTTTCCCGTGACACAGGTGAAGATTGACTATGATTGGAGAAAAGAAAAAGGAAGTTACTATTTACCATGGAAGAAGTAGCAAATATAACTGACCTACATGCTAAATAGTGTGGATTGTACACTGATAGCAATACTGGGGTCCCACCTCTAGAAAGATGGCATTCCCAATACCTACCACATATGCAAGACACAGATAAACTTTTGGGATCATTAAGAAAAGCTGTAACACTAGTAACTAGGTGCATGAGCCTGTGTAGAGTTCACATTAAGCTAAACACACTTCTCACCACTTTTGTAAACACTGAGTAGCAAGTAATTGAGGAAGAGAAAAGAGGGAAAGCCTGACAGGTGAGCAAAGATGAATGGAAATATCAAGAAAAGTTAAATTCTTATGCCACGTAACTATAGCAACAAACCAAACCCAGCCGAAGTACTTTCTAGATTGTTGCCAACTCCCACACCACCAAGCAAACAGAAGAAAAGGCATGTCCAGTCTCACTATTCACCTTAACTATATATGTTCTCTTCACAAAGCCCAGCATTCAATCAAAAATCATCAGTCACTGAAAAAGCTATCAAGGTACAAGGTAACCACTTTTACTACACTATTCTGGCACTGTACAACAAACTGATACAGACCTTATGGATTCAAATGACAGACAGCATCCAGAGATTAGAATTTTCAAAAAAGAGAGTGTAAAACCAGGTGTGATGGTGCATGCTTGTAATCCAGCTACTGAGGAGATAGAGGTAGGAGAATCATAGTCTGAGACTAGCCCAGGCAAAGTTAGTGCTCAGCTCTATCTCAAAAACAAAGTAAAAAGAAGTGGAAGAATAGAAGGTGCTGTCCCAAGAGTTAGAACACTTGCCAACAAACTCAGGCGCTGGGTTTAACACCCAGTACAACCAAAAAAAAAAAAAATAGAGAAAATAAAATATGATGATAAGGGCAAGTATGTGTAAAGGGGTAAGAAATTCCAATAGGTAGATATGAACTGAGAAGTGAGTCAAATGCAAATTATAGACTAAAAAACTAAGAGGAAAAACCCTTTGGGCAGGCAGGTCAGCAGCTCACAGCATGAAGAAGACCTAGTGGGTAATAATTAACAATATAAAGGAAGAAAAAGAATGGAAAAAAAGTCAGAATAAGCATCCATTAAATCTGAGACAATAAGAAATGGTTTGCATAACTGGACCAAAAAAAAAAAAAAAGAGAGAGAGAGTACAGGGAAAATACAGGAACATAAAGCAATTTCCAGGAATTATGAATGATATCAGATTATAGATTGGAGAAATTCAGGGACAAGAATGTAACTCAGTGATAAATTTCCTGTCTAGATGTGTGAGGCTCTGGGATAGATCTCTAGCACTGAAAACAAAAATAAGAAAAGTTAATAAGAAAGCAAAAAACACACAAATATCTGAAAGAAAAATAAATAATATTTTTTTAAAAAACTCACAAGGTCTGGCATGGTGGTTCACACCTGGAATCCCAAATATTTGGAAAGTAATGATCAGGGATCATGGTTCAAGGTAAGTGTGTGCAAATAGGTAGGGAGACCCCATTTCAAACAATAAGTTGTGCATGTTGGAGCATGCCTATGACCCCAACTATGAAGCAGGCATAGATAAGAGGAGTGCAACCTTAGACAGCTCTTTGGCTGATGTGTGAGACTCTATCCAAAAAATAACTAAAGGAAAAACTGGCTTGGGGCATGGAGCAAGCCATAGTGCAACTGCCTAACAAGTGTGAGGCCCTGCATGCAAACCCTTCCAGTACAGCAATAAATAAATAAATGTCACTGCACACACAAAACTAAACTGGCTGGCAACCAAAGAAAAAAAGAAAATTTATAGGCAGGGAGAATTGACATAGTATTGAAAAAAATTCTCTCGAGTACATGCAAGCCAGAAAACAACAGTGTGATGTGTTTAAAATGCTGAGGATGAGGTGAGCAATCAGAATTTTATACCCAATGAGAAGTGTTTCAAGAATGGAGATGAAAGCTTTACTCTTTGAAACAAAACATTGCCTTCACTACTAGACCCTCCACTACAACAATAGAGATACACCCAAACACACACAAGGGCCACAACACCCAGCATCCCTCATCTTGCCCCCCTTTTAGTACCACTTTACCACTTACCCAAGTTTCTATCTTTAGCCAAACAACCACAGTTGTTTATAGAAACCCCAACTCCCACAGTTTATAGAAATTATTACAAAGGGTTTTATATATAATAGGTGAACAACTGTTCTGGCATTGAACCTGTGAATTTGATATTGCTAATTTATACTTCCAGGGCAGGGACAAAAGTAGGACATCAACCTAGCTGACAACTAAGTCAGTCACAATACAAAAATTAAATTACAGGAAAGAAAACAGGCAATTAAAACCACCAATTAGCCAATCAAGAACATAGTTGCACAAAACCAATTGGAGTGGTGGAGAGAAGGGAGGAAACCACACTCCTCAAAAAAAACAATTCAGAAGCATATTTAGTGGAAAATGAAAAAATGGATACCAGTTCCTGAACCCAACAAAACAATGACAAATGTCCCTAATGAGCCCAGTGACATCCACAAAAAAATCCCTCAAAGGGGAAATCACGGAGGAGGTCACTGAGAAACTCATGGAGAAGATACTAGACATAGTTAACCAGAAAGAACAAGATGCACTCCAGAAATTTCAAGACAGAACAAATAAAGAACTTGAGAAGACACAGAAATGACTAAATGAACTCACAACAAACACCAAAGTGAAACAAAGGTCAGTATAAAAACAGAGATATATGAAATAAAGAAGACAACACAAAATGTAAAAGAGGAGTTGATCAATGATATGGAAAACCTCAGAAAAAAGATTCAAACAGAAATCCTGCCAATAAAAAGTTCCTTTAGTCAAACCAAAAACACAGTGGAAGGTCACTCCAGCAAATAGAACAAGTGGAAGACAAAAATCTCAGAGATTGAAGATAAAATAGAAATTATAGAAAAAACAGAAGAACTCTTGGTCAAAGAACTCAAGAGCTGTGAAAAGAATATGCAAGACCTCAGCAACTCCATCAAAAGACAAAACATGAGAATCCTGGGTGTTGAAGAAGGAGAAGCAGTGTAAGCCAAAGGGATACACAATATATTAAATAAAATAATAACAGAAAATTCCCCAAACCTTGAGAAACATTTGCCCATTCAAGTATAGGAAGCCTCCAGAACACCATACAGACTTGACCAAAATACAACCTCCACGTGGCATACTATCATTAAACCAACTAGCACAGAGAATAAAGAAAGGATATTGAAGGCTGTAAAAAGAGAAAAAACAAATAATCTTTAAAAGTAAACCCATCAAAATAACAGCAGATTTCTCAATAGAAGCCTTAAAAGCAAGAAGGGCATGAAGTGAGGTATTCTGGGCACTGAATGAGATTAATTTCAGCACTAGGACATTCTACTCAGCAAAACTATCATTCAAAATTGATGGAGGAACAAAAGTCTTCCACAATAAACAGAAACTAAAACAATATATTATCACCAAGCTACCAATACAGAAGATTCTACAGGGAATTCTGCAGAAGATGAAAAGAAACAAAACCATGAGAGGACACAAAGCATCAAACCACAGAAGAAGAAAAGACAAGTAATCAGAGAGTAGCATTGATTCTGCTGCACAGAATCACATCCTTAAACAACAAAAACAAGAAAATGGCAGAAATCACCACATACCTATCAATATTAACACTGAATGTCAATGGACTCAACTATCCCATCAAAAGACACTGTTTGGCAAACTGGATTAAAAAGGAAGATCTGACAATCTGTTGCTTAGGGTGAAAGGCTGGAGGTAGATTTACCAAGCTAAAGGCACCTGAAAATAGGCAGGAGTAGCAAAACTTATGTTAGACAAAGTAGACTTCAAACTTACATTGGTCAAATGAGACAAAGAAGGACACTTCATACTAATAAAAGGGGCAATACATCAAAAAGAAATAACAATTATCAACCTATATGCACCCAGTCAGTACACAAGTTCATCAAACATACTCTAAAGGACTTAAAAGCACATATAGACTCCAACGCTGGTAGTGGGGGAATTTAGTACCCCCCATTACCAATAGATAGGTAGGTCATCCAGACAAAAAATCAACAAAGAAATCTTTGACCTAAATGACACCATACATCAAATGGACCTAACTGAAGTCTCCAGAATATTTCATCCAGCAACAGCACAATATACATTCTCAGCAGTCCATGGAACTTTCTCCAAAACAGATCATACGTTAGGGCACAAAGCAAGGCTCAGCAAGCATAAGAAAATATAAATAATCCCATGCATTCTATCTGATCACAATGCAATGAAACTAGAACTCAGCAGCAGAAAATATGCAAATAATTGGAGGCTGAATAACACATGGCACAATGATCAGTGGGTCATAGAAGAAATAAGAGAGAAAATCAAAAGCTTCCTAGAAGTTAATGAAAATGAAAACACAACCTACAAGAATATTTGGTACACAGCAAAGGCAGTCCTAAGAGGAAAGTTTATAGCTGTGAGTGCATATTAAAAGGACAGAAAGATCTTAAATAAAGAACCTAATACTACGTCTCAAACTCCCAGAAAAAGAAGAACAAGCAAAACCCAAAACAAGGATAAGGAGCGAAATAAAAAAATAAGTTCCAAAACTAATGAAATGGAGACCAAAAAAAACATACAAAGAATTAATGAAACAAAAAGCTGGTTTTTTGAAAACATGAGCAAGATTGACAAGACCCTGGCAAATCTGAATAAAATATAGAGGGAGAAGACCCAAATTAATAAAATCAGAAATGAAAAAGGGGAGGTAATGATAAACACCAAGGAAATCTTAGGAATCATCAGGGACTATTTTGAGAAACTATATCCTAATAAATTGGAAAATCTTGAAGAAATGCATAAATTTCTAGATACTAATGACCAACCAAAACTGAACCCAGAGGATATCAGCCACCTAAACAGATCTATAACACATAATAAAATTGAAGCTGCAATAAAGAGTCCCCCAAAAGCGACATGTCCAGGACCTGACAGATTCTCCACTGAATTCTACCAGACCTTTAAAGAAGAACCAATACCAAAGCTCCTTGAACTTTGCCATGAAATAGAAAGGGAGCAACACTGCTTAACTCATTTTATGAAGATAATATTTACACAGACCAAAACCATACAGGGACACATCCTAAAAGGAGACATAGGCCAACATCCTTAATGAACATTGACAAAAAAAATCCTCAATAAAATAATGGCAAACTGAATTCGTATCAGAAAGATCATTCACCATGACCAAGTCGGCTTCATCCCAGGGATTCAGAGTTAGTTCAACATACATAAATCATTAAATGTAATACAGCACATTCACAGAAACAAAGACAAAAACCTCTTGATCACCTCAATAGACACAGAAAAAGGAATGTGATTGCAGATACTACAAAGACATCCACACACCCATGTTTATTGCAACATTATTCACAATAACTAAGGTATGGATGCCCCACTAACAATGAATACATTTAAAAATGTACTATACGATGGAATTTTATTCAGCCACAAAGAAGAATGAAATATTATCATTCACTGGTTAATGAATGGAAAAGTAGAATATAATCTTAAGCAAAGTGTCAGGCTCAGAAAGCCAAAAATTGCATGTTCTCCCTCATCTGCAGATTACAGACTTAAAATAAATGCAGTAATATATTGGACATGGGTCACACACTAAGGGGAGACTGCATGGGAGGAATAAGGAAATGGAAGAAAACCTAAAACTTGGATGTGGTTAATGTGTTCACTGTAGAGGAACAAATATAATCTTAAACCGGCAGAGGCCACTATGGGATGGGAACTAGGAAGTAATGAAGAAGACTGGTAGAGATGAAATAATGTGGGTTGTAATACACATATGCATGGAAACAATACAAGGAATCTCCCTGTATAGTTATCTTTACCTGAAACTAGTAAAAAATGCCATGTTTTTCTTTTTATCTTTTATGTTTTTTTCTGCAACAAAATCAGATAACAAGAGGGCAGAACAGGATCTGCTAGGAGGTGGGGAGGAGAGAGGTGGCACAAATAATGTATACACATGTAAGTAAATGTAAAAAGAATAAGATTAAATTTAAAAAAGAGAAAATTTAAAGGAAGTCTCCACCAGAAGAATACGAAACAAATAGAAATTCAAATCCACATAAGTAAATAGAAGGATTGAGAACTGATTGAAATGAAAGTAACTTTTAAGAAGAGCTTTTTTATTCCTTTTTATTCTCCAAAAGTTAGTTGATTATGTCTACAGTAGTGACAAGGTAAGGAGTCTCCATAGCATATATAAAAGTAGAATAAGGAAAAAGGATAAAATTATTTGAAGCATGACTCAATAAGATTTGGGCTAAATGTACATCCTTGAGTGCTGACTGACATAAAAATGAACTCTATAAGACTTAAGAAACTTCTAGCTTTTAAAATACATAACAAGTAAATAAAATAGGAAAGAAGGCATACAAATAAACACAATTTTCCCAAATCATAGCTGGAAAGGAAGAGAAGTAGACCAAGAATCAACCAGAATTACATTAGAAGCAACTAGAAATAAGCAAAATTACTTTAAAATGGTTAACACATTCTTTTAAGATAAAGATATCTGGACTGAAGGAAAAAAAACAAGACTCAATTTTACAGTAAAACTTTGCTAGGACATATATACACTAATAATACCACAGAATAAAAGATATATCATAAAACACTAATGTAAAGAAAATACACTGTCTGTATTAATATCAGACAAGTCAGATTTCAGAACAATTTATATTACCAGGGAAATTGACAGGTACTTCACATATAGAGGTAGAATTACTAGAGAGATAAAAGAACCCTTAGTTTATATGTGACAAATCAAGGACTTTTAATGTATTTTAAACAAATTATACACAAGAGTAAGGAGAAGTAATTGGGGACTTCATAATTGTAAGTGGTAGCTTCAGCCTTTCACCTTCAGTAAGTGATAGATCAAACACACAGAAAAATCATTTCACACCACCAACCAAGCTATCTGTGAGCATTTCAGAATCACGGAGAAAGAAACAGAACTGCTGTTTCTCTCACAATCTTCCCAGTTTATCTGATACATGGTTCTTCATTTTCTTAATCAGACTGCACAATCCTGAGAAGTAAGAATTTATCATAATTTACACATGCACCTTATAAACAATCAGTGAGCCCTGTCTGCCTTGCCTGCTTTTAAGGTGCATCTCAAATCTGGCAACATCCCAATCTTCTACTGCCACTCACCTAGTCTCTCTTACACAAATCAAGGCAACACCCCTCCTCACCCCAACAGCTGGCACCCTCGCCCTTCCTACAGGTGACTCACATGCTGTCGTTCAAAGTGCTCCTCACAGTGTACACATTAGACTTTCACATTCTCACCTAAAAATCTCCAAATGCTTGAGGTCTGCATGACCTGGACTCTGGTTACTTCTAAATCTCCATATCCTACAACCAACACTCCCTTCTCTGTCCAAGCTACCCACACCTGCTGTTTTCTTAAACATGCACATTATTTTTCCATTGGACATTCACATCTACTAATACTTTGATTTGAATACTAACTCAACCTATTTCACAAATCTCTTGCCCCCTCCCTATTCAAACATGCTGCATCATGTATCTTTACATTTTTTTCTCCATGATACTTTTTTAAACATCTATAATTGTACTGTTCTCTATTTCCTTGTGTTGATTTTCAGCTTCCTCATTGTAATGGAAGGTAATTTAGACATAACGCTACCCAGCAAAATTGTGGATTTCTTCAGCAATATCCCCCTACCTACAGTGACACATAGAAAGAACCCCACAACTGTTATTGAAATGATTGAAAATATATGAATGTGAGTATTTTGCTATTTTTCACCTTTCATTGTTAAACTATAAGAAATACACAGAGATATAACTAATAGATATACTAAACCATTTTACTTTTGAAAGCATTTGATCTAATTTCATTCTGTGTGAGTTTCTCACCTGGTAAAAGAAATAATCCTTTTATTTAAAGTTAGACTTTTAAGATTCATTATTATTTTATTACTTTGACTATCATGAAGTTCAAGTGGCATATTTTCATTTGCAGTAATTATCTTTAGCCTGGATTTTAAAAACCATTGTAGAGTTCTTATCTCATCTCAGTGTTTTAATAACTCCATGGAATTTGTATTTTAATTTTAAAAAGGCTCTGGTAGGAAGGGATGCACCTAACAATATTTCTGTTATATATACTACATTACATCTGTATTATTATAGGCTTTAAATCTAATAGATCACAAGATGTAAGTGTTGGCTTAAGAAGGGTTTCCAAGGACAGGTTCTGAGAAGCCTAAGGATCACACAATGGCTGAACATGTATTGCAATGCTACAATTTTTTCTGTGTGTGCCTGTCAATACTGCAGCAGCATTTCTGTCATTGATGTTTTTCATGATCATTGTATTAAAAGTGGATTAAGCACAAAAATTTTCTCTATTCTCCAAACTCCAGGGTTTAACTTATTTATCATTGCCTGAAGCAGAGAGCAATTTAAGTGTCTAAAATTACAGTGTGGTTATTTGAAAGTTTCAGTCACATTTTATTTTTATTCTTGCAAAAGAAATAACAAGTACATTATTTTTGACAAAAGAACAACTTACACATTCTTTGCCCTGATCTGATCCCAAGAACCATACATATAATCAAAGTGGAATACAAACTATTTCAAATACATAGTTGCTATGAATTTGTACAAATGCTTCTAGCTATACTATGATCTAATTTTTAATCTGGCAGGGAAGAGAAAATGTTATTTCTTCTCCTTGTATTGTTTCTGAAGTGATTCTATGAAGGGCATGACATATCTGACCAATAATTTTGCAATGAAGACATTTTATTCTTATTATCTCTTTTATAATATTTTAGATAATTTTCCCTTTAAGATAGATTTTGATATTTGTATAATACTTCTGTATGGCTGTAAAACAACTCACTATGAATTTAGTTGTTTGAAACACCACACATCTATTATTCCAGAGGTTCTGTAGGTTAGAGGTTTGAATCAACTTAATTAGGTCCTGGACTCAAGGTCTCACAAGGCTGGCAGCAAGCTTTTGACCAGTCTGAAGTCTTCTACAGCTGGAGATTCTTCCAATATGCCAGAGTTGGGGAAGAACTCAGATTCTTCTGTTATAGAACTGAGCTTCTCTTCTTTTTGCCAGCCATCAGCTAGAATACTTTTTATAGCTCTCAACAACCTCACTCCCCCATCACACTCAGTTCCTAGTCATGTGGTGCTCTCACATCTCATGTGTGATAATCATGGTGGTACCCTACCATTACATTTGTCTCATAGTGTGATATAATCTAGTAAGTGATAGCCCACAACCTTTGTGATGAATGTGCATGTAACCAAGAAAGTACACATCTCACCATCTTTATTGCTGAAATAAAACATAGTAACATGTTGGAGGCCACCGTAGCATGTGGGAATTTCATAAAATTGTATGATATTTGGGAAATACTACTAGTGTTAGGTAATTAACTGACAAAAATGCCAGTTCCTCCCCATCTAGCAATACATGTGCCATGCCTCACATTTCACTTAATCTACCTGCAGACATTTAGCTTGATTGAAGACATGTCACTAATTACATGTGCTTATAATCTAGTTCCATTTTATGCCTAAGCACAACTGTTTCACAGCAGACAGTATGGAGGATCCAAGATGGCGGCTAGAGTGAGCTGCAGACAATGTGAACTCCATAAATCAAAAATGCTGCTGAGATGATGGAGCCACACTTGGCAGAAATAAAGCACCAAGAAGAATCAAAACTTCATCACCCTGAACTCTTAGCCCATACAAAGCTTCTCTACACCATGTTACATTGAGAAAACAGGAGGTTTCCCACACCACCAGATGCCAGCTCCAAACCTGTTTGGAAGACATTCGGCAGACCTGCAGCAGGATGGCTGGTGAGCTAAGGAGCTGATCTCCAGAACCTGAGGACAAGTCACACCTCACTGAAGGAGGAGCTGACTAAACAGCTGCTGCTGAAAGACAAGAAAAACTGGTGAGACTCCACAACCACCTGGCAAGACTAAGACAGAGCTTCTGATTAAATACAAACACTAGGATTGGATGATGAAGGAGTAAGACAAGAACTATTAAGACTGAAATTCTATTGTTCCTTAACCTGGAGTTTTTTTGTGTGTTTGTTTGTTTCTTGTTTGTTTGCTTGTGTTTGTTCACCTCTCCATGTTGATTTCATTGTTTTTTTGTTTTGCTTTGTTTTGTTAGTTTTACTATTGTGAGTTAGTTAATACTAGTTAAATTGCACCCAGAACAGAGAGAGAAATACCATACACACACTAAGCTAAAAATCCAATACACCCACAAAACAATATTTAACCAAAGGAAAGAAAACAGGTGATTGAAACCACTGATAGCCTATAAAGAACATAGTTGCACAGTACCCAGTGGGGCAATGGGAAGATGAAAAAGAGATAGCAACCATTCTCCCCCAAAATAATTTAATGCAGGATTCAGAGGGAAATGAAGAAAATGGACACGCAGTTCCAGACTCCAACAAAACAAAGATAAATGACTCCAAGGAAGCAAATGATGCCCACAAGAACATCCTCAACGAAGAAATCCTGCATAAAATATATTCTTCTCAGCAGCACATAGAACCTTCTCCAAAAGTGATTATATCTTAGGGCACAAAGCAAGCCTCACCAAATATAAGAAAATAGAAAAAAATCCCATGAATTCTATCTGATCACAATGCATTAAAATTAGAACTCAACAACAAAAACAATAGTAGAAAACATGTAAACAGTTGGAAGCTGAACAACACATTGCTCAATGATCAATGGGTCATAGATGAAATAAAAGAAGGGGGGAAAAAAGGTTCCTGGGAGTTAATAAAAATGAAAACACGACCTATCAGAACATATAGGGCGCAGCAAAGTCAATCCTAAGAGGAAAGTTTATAACCATGAGTGCATATATTAAAAGGTCAGAAAGATCTCAAATCAATGACATAATTCTACATCTCAAACTCCTAGAAAAACAGGAACAAGCAAATCCCAAAACAAGAGAGAAATAATAAAAATAAGTGCCTAAATTAATGAAATAGAAACAACAACAAAAAAAATCCACAAAGAATCAAGAAAACAAAAAGATGGTCTTTGAAAAAACAAACAAGATTGACAAACCCCTGGCAAATCTGACTACCATGGGGAGGGAAAAGACCCAAATCAGTAAAATCAGAAATGCAAAAGGGGAGATAACAACAAACATCTTGGAAATCCAAGGAATCATCAGAGAACCTACATGCTAATAAATTTGAAAAACTTGAAGAAATGGACAAATTTTAGATACTAATGAACATCCCAAATTGAACCAAGAAGATATTGATCACCTGAATAGATCTATAACACTAAATGAAATTGGAACACAATAGAGTTTTCCAAAAAAAGAAAAGTCCAGGACATGATGGATTCTCTGCTGAATTCTATTAGACCTTTACATAAGAAATATTACCAACTCTCCTTAAACTTTTCCACAAAATAGAAAGGGAAGGAGCACTGCCTAACTCATTTTATGAAGCCATTATTACACTCAGACCCAAACCACACAATGACACCTCCAAAAAGGAGAACTATAGGCCAATCTACTTAATGAAAATCAATGGAAAAATCTTCAGTAAAATAATGGCAAACCGAATCCAACAACATTTCAGGAAGATCATTCACCACGATCAATTTGGCTTTATTCCAGTGATGAAGGGGTAGTTCAACATACGCAAATATATAAATGCAATACAGAACATTAATAGAACCAAAGACAAAAACCACAATCATCTCAAAAGATGCAGAAAAAGCCTTCGATAAGATCCAACACAACATCATGACAAAAGCTCTAAGAAAAGGCGGAATAGAAGGAATGTACTTCAACATAGTGAAGGCTATATATGACAAACCTATAACCAACATCATACTTAATGGAGAAAAACTGAAACCATTTCTCCTAAAATCATTAATAAGACAAGGATGCCCACTATCTCCACTCCTATTCAACATAATACTGGAATTTCTAGCCAGAGCAATTAGGCAAGAAGAAGAAATAAAGGAATACAGAGAGGTAAAGAAACTATCAAAATATCCCTATTTGTAGATGACATGATCCTATACCTTAAGGATCCAAAAACTCTTCCTAAAAACTCCTAGACACCATAAACAGCTTCAGCAAGGTGGCAGGATACAAAATCAACTTACAAAAATCATTAGCTTTTCGTATACACCAATAACAAACAAATTAAGAAAGAATATGGAAACAATTCAATTTACGATAGCCTCAAAAAAATTAAATGCGCATGAGTAAACTTAACAAAAGATGTGAATGACCTCTACAGGGAGAACTAACAACCCCTGAAGAAGGGATCAAAGAAGACTACAGAAGGTGGAGAGATTTTCTGTGCTCAGGGGTAGGTAGAATCAACATAGTAAAAATGGCTAGACTACCAACAGCAGTCTTCATGTTTAATGCAATTCCCATCAACATCCCAATGATATTCACCACAGATATCAAAAAATCTACCCTAAAGTTCATTTGGAAACACAAGAGACCAGGAATAGCCAAGGCAAAAAGAGCAATGCTGGAGGTATCACAATACCCATCTTCAAACTATATTAGAAAGGAATAGCAATAAAAACAGCACAGTACTGGCACAAAAGCAGACATGAAGACCAGTGGAACAGAACAGAGGACCTGAATATGAACCCACACAGCTATGCCCACCTTATTTTTAACAAAGTTGCCAAAAACATATGATGGAGAAAAGACAGTCTCTTCAACAAACTTTGCTGAGAAAAGTGGTTATCTGCCTGCAAAAAATGGAAACTAGATCCATGTTTATCACCCTGTACTAGTTCAACTCAAAATGAATAAAAGACCTTAATATCAGACCTGAAACTCTGAAGTTACTATAGGAAGGAGCAGGAAGCACTCTGAAAGTAATAGCTATAGGCAAGGACTTCCTCAATAGAACCCTAGCAGCTCAGCAACTGAGAGAAAGGATGGACAAATGGAACTACATAAAATTAAAAAGCTTCTGCACAACAAAAGAAATGATCTTTAAACTGAAGAACCCACCCACAGAATGGGAGAAAATTTTTGCCAGCTATACATCAGGCAAGGGACTAATAACCAGAATATACAGGGAACTCAAAAACTAAACTCTCCCCAAATCAATGAACCATAAAGAAATGGGCTATTGAACTAAACAGAGCTTTCTCAAAAGAAGAAATTCAAATGGCCAAAAAAACACATGAAGAAATGCTCACTATCTCTGGCCATAAAGGAAATGCAAATCAAAAGCACACTGAGATTCCACCTCATCCCTGTTAGAATAGCCATCATCAAAAACACCACAAACAACATGTGTTGGTGAGGATGTGGGGGAAAAGGAACCCTTATACACTGCTGGTGGGAATGCAAGCTGGTGCAACCACTCTGGAAAAAAATATGGAGATTTCTTAAAAATCTAAACATAGACCTGCCATGTGATCTAGCAATACCACTCCTGGATATATACCCAAAGGAATGAGACACAGGTTACTCCAGAGTCACCTGCATACCTATGTTTATTAGGTAGTGGGGCGGGGGGCAGGGGGAGAAATGGCCCAAACAATGTATGCACATAGGAATAGAATGTTTCACAGATGCTTTATACAAGGAGCTTTTCAGAAATTCCATGAGCCTGAAACTGAAGTAAAATATAGACAAACCTGTTGTTTCACCTGTGGATGCCCGCACAACTCCATAGCTACAGAGAAATTTCCATTGACACTATTTTACAAAATAAAAACATGAAATCTAGTCGTTATTGGAGAACTTCCTTGACTTCTGGTATGAGGCATACATTGGTAAAAATGCAGAATAGACTTTTCCACTAAAAGTTCTTTTTGTAGACAGAATCAACGTACTTTTAAAAGCACAAGGCTGCACCTGGCTCCCTGGCAGGCAAGCAGAACAGAACATTTCCTCCTGCTGTTGGCTCTAAGATTTTGAATGAAAATTTAAATTATCCATTTATTATTATATCGACAAACAGCTCAATAGTTATGTTATTTGATTTATCTCCCAGAACACTTTAATCTGCCACTAATAGAAGTGATTTGGACCAATGTCCCTTATATAACTTGATTCAATAAAATTATTTTATACAAGTTCCTATTTATTGGGTAAGAGGATTATCAGAATTATTATATACTGAGTATGATGTCATAGACAGAATGATTCATTCTAATAACATTTCTGACCTTGAAAAATTAATGCAAATCAACTTTAAAATATGTGAAAGTGTACATTTTAGACATGGAATTGAGCTCAATATTTTTACATGAGATTTTCCTAAGAACTTGTTATTGTAGACTTCTGTAATATTTAAGTTTTAAGCTTACAGGAATGCTGTCTTTAGTCAAGGGATGACTAGAAACAAAACAAGAACAGCACTGTTTATAAACAGGGTGGAGACAGTGGTAAATATCTAGCAGTATATACCTAGGTTGCTGACACCTTCATTATAGTCTCCTGGTACCTAAAGTATGCAATGCTTCCTATTAGTGTAAAAACATATTCCAGATCAGAGAAAGTGTAAACTGGTCTTTGTGGGAACAGTTTCTAGAGCTTACTTCAAAAACCAACTGAAAGATAAAGAACAAAGAAGAAATGGTGTAAGCTAACAAAATAGTGAATGAAAGGGGAAGCCCAGAGGAATTGTTGGAAGATAAATGTGAAAATTTACATGCAAAGAAGCAGAGAGAAATTAATATGAAATATATTAGATCCAGGGCTTAAGTAAAGCTAAAAGATGTTTTGCAAAATCTCACATTACTTAAATGTATAAGTTTTTAAAATCCTATGATTGTGTTTACTGTGAGAAAAGAAAAAATGTAAAAAGAAAATGTTAGACTATTTAGGATGGCCCTGCACTATCCAGATATTAATGCTGAAACAACAAGCAAATTTTATATTAACACAAAAAGGAATTGAAGAGGCAATCCAGACTAATATTGGACTACCGGTATCTTCCTCTGTTGAGTGGATTAAATTGTGAATTTTCATTTGTACATATTGCACAATCTTACGTAGAGTTACAATAGGCTTAAGGAGCTGTGTGAGGAGCCATGTGTGTATGATTGAGTACCTGTGTTTGACTGTGAATCTTGTCCTTCTTTTTTTTGGGGGCGGGTAGTGGGGTTTGAACTAAGAGCCTTGAACTTGCTAAGCAAATGCTTTATCACTTGAGCCACACTACCAGCCTGACTGTGAGTTTTTTGAGTGTTTGCATGAGTGTATGTGTGTGTGAGTGTTTTTGTGTTTCAAACATACCACATATCCATATATAAACCACCACTGAGAAATATTTTGAGTCTGATAGTTTCCTGGAAGAGACAGATTCTGCAAATGTGAAGAAAGAAACTAAAATAGCACGGAAAATTGAAAAGAAGAAAAAAATATGAAGCTTATGACAGGAGGAATGCAGAAAGGGAAAGGCAAAGGAAGAAATGAGAGGAAGGAAAGAGGAAGTATAATAAGGAGAAGAAGGGGAAAATCATGGGTAGGAGGCAGTAGGCCAAAGATACAATCTAGGGACAAGAGAGGAGAAAACAGGTTGTGTGATAGAAAAGTGCCTATGTCTGTGGATTTCCACCTGGAGGAGGCGGAAAGTAAAAAGTTGGAATGATTTTCTTGTTGTGGCATGAAGGGTACCTGCCACATCAGCACCAGCCTCCCTATTACTGTTAAAAGGCTCCCGGTAATGGCAAAGACACACTGTCATACTGATTGACAGAGCCACACTAAAGCAATGAGCTGGTAGTGACAATGAAGTATTGCTTCTGTGTGAGTCTATTTTGCTACTGAAGGGTGATTGAAGAACTGACCAATAGCATGGAGATCACAGAGAAGTATGTTTTAAAAGTGTGCAAGTTCATGTCCCCTCTAGACCCAGCGAATCAGCATTTGCATTTTAACAAGATCTCCAGTTGATTTGTGTGTGCACTGAAGCTTGGGGAATATTGCACGTACCCTGTGGATCCCAGGGGCAACATTCACACTGCTTTACAGTCAAATAATGAAGAACCAGGCACTGGAGAGCTGTAAAAGTACCTGATATCTAAGTCAAGTGACATTCTGGAGCAGCTGGTACTTCTTGAGAATTCCTGAGAAATGAGGGGCTTATTTTTCTGAACACACTCATGGGGTTACATTACTTGAGAAAATGAATGCTTGTTTTTAGGAGTTAGTAAAGTGAGTTTGCATCAACAGTCCTGATTGACATTTTTTTCTTATACATACAGTAACCATAATATTGGTAGTATTAACGAGTTCTGTTTTCAATAGGATTACCTTTACTTGTCAAGAGAACATGGTAAGAAGAACTTAAAGGAGTTAGAACCTATGACTGAGGATAAAAGTATAGTCCAGTAGGCATTGTTTTAGGAATGTATGGCTTCTTATTATTGTGATCAGAGTTACACACTCAGGAGGTGAGACCCATCATCAAATCACTCAAAGGTAATTTCATATTTATATTACTAAATAAAATAAAATAAAATCCAGCTGACATCTCTCTTAGTGATTTATGTAAAATAGTAAATATATAGTTCTGGAGCTCAGGGTAGTTATGTATTTAGAAATTAAAATAGCACAATTATTCTCAATATGAGCACTCATTTTAATTCTATTTAATGCCAGTTTCTAATCCATTTGTGCTTTTTTTTTTAGTTAGACAGCTAGGTGAGTTAGTTGTATATGAAGTACCATAAAGACCATATTTCTGCTCTTTAAAAATAAACCTCACAATAATTAATACTAAATTTGAGCATAATTTTTGAAAGGCTTCACATCTCCAGGACCTGACAATAAAAAGTAATGAAGGTCATAGTTTTAGGCAATCATCTGAACTGAAAGCACTAATTATCACTTAGGAATAAGGGAAGTGAGAATTGTTATGCTGCTGAGAATCGGGAATTTTATGCTCAAAGAACAATTCTCACCTGCTTACTGCAGACTGAACATTTCTGTCATGTGCTATAAAGTGAAACTAGACATGTCAGGTTATCAGCTGACAGAGAATTTTGCACTATTGCTAATTAGTTTTCCTAATTCATTTAACTTATTTTGTGGTTTATAGTATAGGATCCTTTAATAAACATGATTTTACAAATAGTCTGCCTTATGCTATATCTAATTGCTATCTAAAGCCAATTAATCTCTTTGTCAATGACCATTCATTCATTCTTAGATGTTACTACACCTTCACATATTTTTGTCATTGTTTATCAAAGATAAGAATCAAATAATAAAAATTTTTCCCAAGATATAAAATTGTCTCAAAGTTGTGTGTGTTTTGGTAAAGATATTTTTAACCACTAATATAAAATCACCAACATAGTTGTTAATTTTAACATTTAGAAAGCACAAGTAGGAGTTAAGCAACATTACTGGAAAAAAATAGACATGAGGACCAATGAAACTACTGTAGGAAAACATGGGAAAAACCCTGGAAAATATATTCTTGGGCAATGCATTTCAAAATAGGATGGCAATTACCCAGGAAACAAGAGTACAAATTGACAAATGGGATTGCAACAAATTAAAAAGTTTCTGCATGCAAAGGAAACAATACCAGAATGGATAGACGGTCTTTGCCAGCTATGGAACAGATAAAGAATTAATATCCAAAATATACAAAGAGCTCAAAACTTAAACACCAAAGGAAGAAATAAACCAATTAAGAAATGAGCAAATTAATTGAACAGACTTTTCAAAAGAAATAAAAATGGCTAATAAATACATGAAGAAACATTCAACATCCGTAGCCATAAAGGAGATGCAAATCAAAATATTATTAAGATTCCACCTCACCAGAGTGGGAGTGACAAGCATCAAGAAAATAAACACCAACAAATGCTAATGAGGAGGTGGGAAAAACAAGTCCTCATACACTGTTCATGGGAATGTAATCACTCTGGAGGCTCATACAAAAGAACAAATTAGAACTAAATTATGACTGACCCTGCTATACTACTGCATTTTGACATATATATGTAGGAGTTTAAATCAATATATAAGAAAGATAGGTGCACATCCATGTTTATTCACAGTAGCCAAACTATGGAATTAGTCTAGGGTCCAACAATGAAGGAATGATTAAAAATGATCTTTATGTAAAATGAATGCTTTCAGGCCATGAAGAATATTGGAATTACACTGCTTGCAGAAAAATGAATGGAACCTGAGATCATCATGTGAAGTGAAATAAGCCAAGCTCAAAAAGGAAAACATTGCATATTTCATTCATATGTGGAATCTAGACCTAAAATTCTGCTGACAATTACAGGACCTGAGTATAAAGGGAGATTGGGAAGGGTATCAGCAGAAGGGGTAAGGGGGGAAAGGAAAGGGTAATAATTGAAGATTATTGGAGTAAGATATATATAAATACATACATATGTATTTTTTACTTAGATAAATACATGCATATTTATATACACATATATGCATGTATAAATATATAGATGAAGAAAGCATAATGAAATAAAATCCACCAAATACTGCTTGAAAAGAAGTAGAGAAGGAAGGAGTGTTAAGGAATATAATATAGGTTAACTTTTTTAAAGTACATGGTACACATCTATGTAATTATCAAGTACTTCTATGACAATAAAATATTTTTTAAAATGCAATTAAGATCATATATATGAACATATGCACAAGAATGTGAATAAGATATATTTAGGAGGCCTGAGAATAAATGTTCCATATTATGTTATTTGTATAAAATATGTATATATACTCTTTGCTGTAAAAGAAAGAATCCTCAGGATTGGTTGTCTAAGAGTTGTATTTGATTGAAATTTTTGTTTAATCTGGTCGTATTACTTATTTAGACTTTAGTCACTAAAATCATGTTTCAACAATTTATTCAGAAAAAATGATCAGTTGATCAAACTTACCACAAATAACACTGGATAGCCAAGAATGACAGGTTGTGCATTTGAGTTGCTTGTCACACTCACAATTTCACGTCACTTGGCTTCTGAGTCAAATCTCAGATCCTGTGTTTGCACATTATGCTTTTGACTGGACAATGCTTCTTACCTTGAATTTCCTCTATTGATTACCTTGTAGTGCTACAGCCATGCCTTGTTTGAAAAGTAACTAAAAAATTAATGCTGGACTTAGTTCATAGCAAATCTTTTCCCACTTCTCCTAGCTTCAGTGACATGGTGAACTTGATCTTGATTTGCTATCATTGAAATAAAATCTTTTAAAATATATTTTGCATTTGTATATTCTTCATTTAAATTAATTACATAATTTTAGAAATACACAGATGTTATAAATAAATTTTCACAATATAAAAAGCAAAATGCAATAGTTCTTTATCTTTTAATATATAACATGGGATATTTTCTCTTGAGAAGATGGGCACACTGAATGAGAACAACAGCTGCTCATTACTTATTATAACTGTCCTCCCTGGCATTTGTCACAGACTTAAAGGCAAGGGGAGTTATTGGAAATGTTCACAATGACTGTTGTGCTTTGAATTCGAAGTGTATCCCAAAGGCTCATGTGTTAAAGGATTGGTCCCCAGTGCTGCAGTGGAAGGTGATTGGATTCTGAGAACTCTGACCTAAAATGGATTAATCCATTGGTGCATTCATAATCTGATATAGTGTTTGGAGGTAGTAGAGATTTTAGAAAGTAGGGGGTATATGGAGGAGGTACGTCACTGGTTGTGTGCCATGAGGTAATACATTTTGTCCCTGGCTCCTTCTTCTCTTGATGTGCCTGCTTCTTACCCACAGAGAAGTGAGCAACTTTCCTCAACCCTGCCCTTCTGTAATATTATTTCCGCTTCTCCACAGGCCTCAAAGCAATGGAGACAGCCGATGGTGGACTAAATACTCTGAAAAGTGTGAGCCAAAATAGATCTTTCTTCCTTTAAGGTGTTTCGCTCAGGTATTTTTTTTATAGGGACAGAAAACTGACTAACAGTGACAAAGTGAGAAAATGAGGTATGATCTGATTAGAGGCCATTGCCATGAGAAGGAGGGGCTTTTTCTGCATGATTTGTTTGCAAAATATCATCGACTTCCTGGATTGGAATTTGGAAGTGATAGCCACTGTGGAAGTCCTCACAGTCCCAGACAAACTGCTGCACAGACAGGGGGTCAGGGTCTTATTGTCAGTTACCATTTATATTTTGCCTGTCAATCTTCTCATTTGCAGAAGATTCACTGATTCAGGGAATGTTAAAGATCCAGGCTTCCATCTCAGGAATGTTTAGTTGTTGCCATGGTTACTTGTAGCATGAGCTCTTACTGACCTTTTCAGTGTCAAGCCACCATGTGACAAATGATGAGAAACTGGTGACATGGAAGCATTTAAGAATCTGCACTAGAAATAGTGGTCCTGTATCAAGACTACTATGATAAAAACAAGAATCATTTATGATGCAAAGCAATATCCATCAGAACTATGAACCTCAGTTTTTCAGCTCAGGCCAAGAGAAGAATTCCCAAAACCATAAGGATTGACCTTAGAGAGCCAAGTAGCTTTTTCCTTCAATGTATAGCTGAATCTGTCCAAGTATAGCAAGAAATATAAGCGATGTCACAGATGTCAAAGAGAATAGCCAGAACAATGTGGGAAGCATTGCTCCTCATGTGCTGAAACAGATATGTGCCCCATTCAAGGAAACAAGAATCATTAATAATATATCACTATCTGTACGGTCCTTCCTGCTGGCCAAATTCCTTCATTAGCAGTGTTCCCTCAGTAGTTCATCCAAGGAGTGTCTGAGTAATCAAGGTGAGACCTCATTTTGCAGCGCATTTCTTTGTCAGAATTTCTAGCCTTGGAGTTTACTGTATTATGGGCTAAGTGTACAGACACATTTCACAACCCTATTCGCAAAACAAACACTATGTTACTCTTCTGCAACACATGAAAGGCAGAATGAGGCCTTAATTACATAGTAGCATTTTTTATGTGACAAGAGATTGATTTTCCATCAGTGTTTTACATGTGGCAAGGGATTGATCCATTATCCTCAAATGGATGTTGAATTCATATTTAGAACTACACAGTGTATGGTCACTAGATTGTAATCACTATTTTTCTGGGAGTAAGGAGCAGTAGAAAGTTACAAGTTCAATTGTTAAAGGCCATTTGTCCATGTAGATGCAAGAGGAAATGTCATTGACTACAAAATTCCCATATTTCATTTGATGAGAATGATGGCTTTTTATTGGAATCTAGTGATGAAGTAAGATTTAGGCAGAGATACTGTTCAGTATCAAAATGCTATTAACTAGTACTATTCTGACCTAACAATTATAATAATAAAAAGAGATAAAGAGTCATTGCAAATGAACAACAGCCAGTGATCTATTTGAGAATTTTGTTGCTAAAAAGGATGTGATAAATAGGGTATTGGCCCAAAGTCTTGGGAATCTTCTGCTTGATATGAAGTTTGAGGGTCAGCTTCTAAAGATCACCTGGTTTTAGAGGAATATTCAAAGCCACTGTTTGAAGCCTCCAACTGGAGTTGCTTTCCAATTGTGTAGAATTCTATACATCTTCTTTAGTTGTGCAGCAAGAACCCAGGATTTTTTTTCTCAGACATGCCTTGTTATACTTGTTCTTTTTATTTTATCATATTATTGCTATACTGGGGGTACATTGTGACATTTACAAAATTTCTCATAATATGTCATAGTTGAATTCACCCCCTCATCATTCTCCTTCATCCTCCTAACCCCCATTCCTGGAATAGTTTCAACAAGTCTCATTTTTTCATTTACATACATGTTTGCACAGTATTTCTACCATATTTTCCCTCCTATACCCTTTCCTTATATCCTCCCCCCCCCCCCACTGGTACTAACAACCCAGACAGGACCTGCTTTTTACTATCCTGTTCTCTGTTTTTGAAAAAAGACATTTTTGTTTATTTAAAATAGCTCTGTAGGGAATTTCCTTGTGACATTTCCATGTATATATGTATTATAAACTGAATTAACTCATCCCAACTATTTTTCTCCTTAGTCCCCTTCTTATGGTGGTTTCAACAGGTTTAAAAATTCCATATTCTTTCTTGCATAAAGATTAAATCAACTATATTCACCTTCTTAACTTCCTTCTTTTAGCCTTCCTCTCCTATTAGTGACCTCCCCTTAGGTCACCTGTTTATACCTGTTATTAATAGTCCCTGATAAGGTTTATACATACAATGTTAATGTGAAGTTTTCTGCTGATGTATATTTCAATAGACAAAAAGTTCTGTTTAAAAGTCAAGAAAAATGATTAGATTTAGAAAAATGGTATGAAAAGCCTCCTTAACCCATTGCTTGTAACACTCCTGAAGTCTAAACCCAAGCAAAAAGAATCATGTTTAGAAGTTTATGTTTTTTAAATAAATCAGGAGCTCATCAAAATAATGTATCATAATTGAAAGCAAAGGAAAACGTAGACATGTTAAGCCTTGATTAGGAGTTAAGGAATATGAGGAATTTGGGGAATCCCAGGCTATTGGATCCAGAGTTACATTGAAAAATTAGAGTAAAGAGCCACTACCGTGAAGCCAGTGGTTTTCTATTAGAGTTGCTAACAAGGTTTTATTGAAGTCAGGTACTATGGAAGCCAGAAATAACAATTTTGGGGTGGCATTGAGGTCTTTAAAAAACATTTTCTCATCCACTTGGTTTCCTTAATGGCATAGTTTGAAAGAACTTTGGATTTGAGTTCCTCAATAATAGGTCTGAATTCTTTTTTTATTTTTGATCTCAAGAAGTATTTGATAACTTTGGATTATAGTTTGGTAGAATCTGTCTCAGTAGATCTACTTCAATCTTGTTTCTTTTTTCTATATAGGGGCAGATTTAGTGTAGAGTGTCAAGTTCTTTGTCGGGGATGTGCCTCAAATCTAATAGAGAAGCCAAAAGTAGGTCCAAAGCCAGCACCATCTGACTATGAACAGAATGACCACCTAGAATCTCAAGACATAATGTCTTCAGGCTAATCTCATATCCCAATTTCACTTTCAGATCTTTTGACATAATTGTGGGAAATAAATTCTAATAGATCATTACTATATAATACATGGCTGAAACATGTTAAGCATGTCTATATGCCGAGAATGGTCAAGTTTCACCTTTGGAAGCATAGCTATTTTTAGCCCTCACTGCAACATGGGGCTCACCAGAGAAATGCAAACATTCTCCCTACCCAACTGCATGTTATTCCTTGTTTCTGGTTATTCTGCATTCAACTTCCCCATGCCAACACCCTCTGATTACAGCTTGTCTGAAAACTGACTTTACCATTCGCCTTTGTGTTGAATACTGACCTTAACATTGGATTAATATTCTTCACAGGATAGTAAGAATGCAATGTGATTTACTAATCTATGGGGTATGGGTGTTGCTTTTCTCAACATAAACCTACAAATATTTTGCTCCACTCCAATGGTTATTAGTAAAGACTCTGTAGTGAAGAAAAAATACTGCAAGTGGGTCTCATATGTCCTTAGTTGGTGGTGCACAGTTGGGTTGTAATAACTGGTGCAGTCATAAATGGGTAAAAATTAAGGAAATGTCAGTCATCTATCAAATCCTGATTTTCTGGACTGATTCCTGAGGTTATCAGATATCCATTATCACAAATGATATGAGTCTTTCCACTTACATACATGATTTCTAATTTGTATGTGTTTGTATACAAACTGACAACCAACTTTAACAAAACACAGAAAACTGCATATGCCCTTACATAAACATGCTCCCCAAATATGATAAGACTTTATAATGTCCTGTTTCTATAGGCTATCTCCATACAATCTTCACAAGGCTCTTTGGGGTGGGTATACATAATGCATGCAATCAATTTCCAACTTGGACTTTCTCAGACTTCTTAATATGTAAATGAGTTTGCCCACATATGCTTTACTAAGCTACATATTCAATTATTATCTATCTTCTCATACTTTCCTAACACTGGACATTACCATTTAAAGGAAATATGTCTTTAAAATTTTATCATCAGTCTTTTCAAAATTCCCAAATGCTAACCACCCATGACCACATTTCAAGACTGTGAAAGGCTCCTTTGATTACATATCCATTTCAGAATAATTGATTAAAATATAAGAAAATTCTTTTGAAACAAAACCAGTTTGGCCCAATTTTTTACATCCTTAAAATATTCATTATTAGCGCTAAAGAATGTGTCTATAAAAAATAGTAAGAAGCAGATTTTCAAAAATTCACATTGTAAGTCACTAATAGTTTATTTGGGGAGAATCAAATTTACAAAAATGTCTTGATGAAATATTTTCCATGGGACAATATTGGCAGCAATGTCCATCTGAAATGCACTTCTCCTCTGTGCCCCCATTTTCTGCTGTGTAGCCCTCTCATCAGTAATGTTAGGTGATCATTGACTGTTTATCACCTTCACTGGACAATGTAGGGACCTGAGCATCTTCACATGATCAGCTGCTTGGCCAGATTAGCCATAGGTAGTGATCAACAGATGTTTACTGTGTGACTGAACAGACATATAACTGAAAAGGCAGAACATTATTTTCCTCAGGGACCCTGAATTTACTTTTTTACTTTCAACGCATTCTCACAAACAAATGACAAATCTTTTTTTATATATAGTGCTCTTCTAGTTAAAACCTCTTAGTCATTGATCCTTTCCAGCAATGAAATCAATTCCTTGAATTTGATCTTTTAAACATGTCTGCTTTTCTCCCAGACAGACAATAACCAAAATGAGGAAGAAAAGAATTAAGGAAGGAAAAGGACAAGCAGGCATGGAAGTGTCAGTAACTGAATCATAAATTTTGTTTACAAGGAATAGATTATATACTTCCAAAAATGTCATGAAGATTTATTAATTCTTTCACCTTCCTCAAAACACTTTAAAATTGTGAACTGAATTGTAGTTCATATTTTTTTGTGCCTGTGGATTTACGATGAAGCCCTGAGACAAAGATGGCAAAATGTTTCCCTTTCCAAAATTTTTAATACCTTTGCATCAACATGAAAGCATTCTCCCTTGAAAGTTTCTGAACTTTCTGAAGCAGTCATTCTTAAGTAAGAAAAGGATAATCAGGAAAGGTGAAAGCATAGCAACTCTCTCTTCACATCACCTCACCCTAGCTGTGTTCCTCTCCTTGGCAGACAGGAAATAGTAAGTTTTCCCTGGTTCCTCATGGGTCACCCTTACTAGCTATCTTTTATCAAGTAGCCCTTGAATGTAACTTGACAAAAGACTGCTAGGAATATAACAGTTAATGACAGTTCAGTAGTGTGCTATCAACATTGAGAAAAAACCTTGAACGTGTATGTCTATTACAAAACACATTAAAGGTACAAATACACCTGTCTTTGATTCAAATCAATAAGAACAAATACATTTGTTTCATTTTTCATGTTTTGGTTTCTTCTCTTTTTGAAAAACCATATAAAATGTGAATTACAGCTTCAATAAACTAGACACTTGCAATTTAAATAGTTAATTGATAAATTATGTAGATAATTATAAGAAGTAATTCTTTTCATAATTCAAGGAGCTCTCATGACATCACCCTCTGTCTATCAATCTATATACCTGTTTACATATCTAATCCCTGAAAAAGAACAGTTTCATATTGGTTTTACAGGAAACAGCAGAGTTCTGTTTAATGTTCCAGTAAGAGGAATCACTATCTAAATTACACACCATTTAAAAACATCTAGTTTTTATGGTAACTTTCACATGTGTCTTTAAGAATTTGACTAATCTTTCATTACTAAAATATCATTAATCAAGAGCTCTCATGGAACAGGCTTCTATGACAATATTTCATACTGGTTTTTGTTCAGCTTTTTGTTCAATCTTTCCAGTGGAGTACATGGTGTGTGTGTGTGTGTGTGTGTGTGTGTGTGTAATGGGATGGAACCCAAGGCCTTTCACAGTACCATGTTCTGTCTCTGAGCTGCATCACCTGCATCCCAGGCAAGGTCTATTTTTTGCTTTTTTTTTGTACCCATGGTAGAGACTGTTTACTGGCCTCTAAGGACAACACAAAATACAAAAGCTAGCTACACTTCTGTGGTAAACTCCAGAGAACCACAAATATTGGAGACCAGCTTTTCAGTTGGTTGCTGGAGGGGGCAGAATGTTTCCAGGGCTTTCAGAGGGGCAGTGGTATCTTAGCATGGGAAAATGGGAGTTGGGGGCATACCCCAGGATTTGAGGGATAAACTCCAGGAAGCTGAGGATGCATCCCTAGAGCAGATGGATGGACTCCAGAGGCTGGGACACTTGCCTGCTCCATGCTGGTGGATTTCAGTGGCTAGTGGATGGATCCCATGAGCCTGGGAGGTGACCTGCAGGAGAAGGTGGGTATACCACAGGGGCTTGGGGATGAACCTCAGCCCATGAGAGATAGTGGACTCCTAGAGCAGAGAGTAGACTCCTGGTGCTGGTGGGTGGACCCCTGGGACAGGCCTGTAGACGCCTGTTGCAGGGGGTTGAACCCCAGATGTGGAGGGGGTTTACCAGTGGAGTTTGGGTGTGAACTCACAGCCTGGAGGGTAGACCTCTCCAGCCATCTGGTAGACCCTAGATGTTGGTAGGATGGACCAGTGGGACAGGGAGAGTGGAACCCTGGAGCTGGCAGGGGCAGCTGAGGAGGTCCATGTGGCCCTGAGGGTGCAGGCCCTGTGGGGGGCATGGGAGGTAGGGTCAGGCCTCCTGGTGAGGGTGGAGGCAAACTCTAGTGGTAAGTGAAGGCCAGAAGGCAAACCATTCATCATTGCTTCATTCCTGGGGTGTCCAGCTGGGAGGCTGAGTGTCACTGGAGGCTTCTCTATCTTGAAGTGGAACTGGAAGAAAAACTGCTTAGTTTTCTTGGTTCAGTGGGTCCAGAACTTCCCTTCAGCCTTATTGATCTCATTGCTGAGCACCTTGAAGGTGATGGTCTCACAGGGTTCAGCAGCCATCAGCAGGGAATGCCTGCACTCGTCCAGGGACTCAATCCTCTGTTGGTAGGCAGACATGAAGTGGTGGGGAGGATGATGTCCTTAGTGACCTTAGGAAAATTGATGTGGAACAGGTGGCTCAGCTGACCTATCTATGTGTCTCTCTGCTTGGTCACTTTGTCGCCTTCACAAATTTCTTCACCTCCATCGTGGTATTCACTGGTGCTAGCTGGGCAGGAGCCTCCTTGCCCTTTTTGGCCTTCTTGGCAAACTTGGCTGCTTGCCTGGTAGAATTGGTCTGATGCTTCTTCCACTGAGTGTGTGCAAGGAAGCTCCCCTCATGTTTGTGAACTTCAGGCAGGGCTTGCATTAGTAGGATCCCAGATGGTTTTTCCAAAACACGGGTCATTGCTGGAGGAGGCCACAACTTTACTGTACACCTTGCTACCAGAGTGGCACTGCAAGTCCATGGTGAAGGACATGAGGTTTTAGTGGACAGGGGAGAAAGCCGTACTACACCCAGGCCTTCTCAGCAACTGCCAGGACTTCGCCCTTGTTTGTTCAATTGTTTTAAATCTCAAACTCTGAGGAATGAAAAGACCATGGTAAATGGGTGGGTGTGGTTTTAGTCATTCTGACACAACTGGCATTTAAGAATATAAGATGGCAGGTGAAAATTGCATAATACATTACCACTATTTCCACTTCACTAATGATAGCGTTTCTAGTTTCTGACAGGCTAACTTGTAATGACAAGGATGGATTTTGAAATGAGTTAGTGTTTGTTGCAAAATCATTCGACCAAATGACTAAGGACCTGAGTGGACACAGGCTAGACCTCAATGCTATTTCACAGCACGTAGCTGCAGCTACAGTGACACAATCAATGCATATAGGTTTGTTAGACAATGCTAAAGCTCACTGACAAGTCAAAAATTGGGAGCCATCCCCAAACCAATTCAATCAGAAAAACAAGGCGCAGGCCAAAGCTTAACGGGGGACTCAAGTCAGAAAGTTTGTGTGAATCAGTAGGCACTTTTCCTCAATGCCTCTTAGTGCCTCTTAGAGGATGCCTTGTTTCCCAGTGCACTCAGGGCAGACGGAGTAAGAGTTTATGAGACAGGAAAGCTGCCTCCATATAAATAATACACTAAAACTTTTATGATCCATTTTCTGCCACAACTTAAATATTCACTAAAAGAAAGCAATGCTTCATCTTGATGGCAGGATAGTTTGACTTTTTATTTATCTTTTTATTGATTTCCTTCTACAAAATCCAAAAAGAATGAGGCTGAGATGCTTGTATGCATTTGATAACAAAACTATTCTTGCCTTTGTAGATTCAGAGAAATACAGATAGTGAAAATGTGCCTTTAAACTAGAAATTCATTTTAAAAAGTTATTTCAAATCCTTAGCATCTCCAAGTTACTCCAACTTATTACAATAAATAGTCAATTTCCAAACCAAGAAGATTATAGTTAATATGGAAAGAAACATGAAAGCAAAACAAAATATGATCCACTTTTTAAAATGACTTTGGTAGCATGCAGTATTGTTCTCTATCAGTACCTGTCGTTCAGTTTTTCCAAAATCCCAGTTGGCATCATTAATTATGACCTGATATCTTACATATGGAAATCATAGGCAGTAAAGCCCCACTCTCTGATATTCACCATCACCTTGGTGCGAGTCCTGCCTCATCTTCACTGTGACCACAGGCTTTCTCTGATTCTCTAGTCAAACTAAGTAGCACCAACCTTATTTTTATTTATAATTTTGTCTTATTGTTTACACCTGTTTATATTTTATTATACTTTTT
This sequence comes from Castor canadensis, assembly GCF_047511655.1. NCBI lineage: Eukaryota > Metazoa > Chordata > Mammalia > Rodentia > Castoridae > Castor > Castor canadensis. The sequence continues at coordinate 6,746,335 of NC_133389.1, forward strand.
ATGAAATTTTTTTTCTTCTTTTTTAGTATCATATTATTGTACTGGGAGTTCATCGTGAGATTTACAAAAGTGCTTACAATATATCTTAGCTAAGTTCATCCCTCCATCACTCTCCATTATCTCCTTTCTGTACATTCTTAGAACCATTTCAACAGGTTTTATTTTTATTTATATACTCTTACATGAGCATACAATATTTCCACTTTATTTACCCTCCTACACCCTTTTCTTATATCCTCTCCCTCTCACTGGTACCAAACCTCAAACAGGATCTGTTTTACCTTCCTCTTCTCTGTTTTTGAAAAAAGATATTTTTGTTGTTTAAGATAGCTATACAGGGAGTTTCTTGACATTTCCATATATATATGTACTATAAACCAAATTGTTTCAATCTCTCCATTTGTCTCCTTTCTCCCTTAGTCCCCTTCTTATAGTGATTTCAACAAGCTTAAACATTCTATATTCATTCTTGTATGGAAAATGCATCAACCATATTCACCTTCTACTTCTTTCTTTTATTTTCCCTCACTTTAACATGACTAGTTTTCATTCTTGTCTTTTTTGTTGTTTGGGTGTTCGTTTGTTATTCAGCAGGATTTTTTTTACAGTTTTGCAGTGAACTTCAGGAAGCAGCACCAAAGTTGAGAAAATTCTTAAAATGTGATGACTATATCAGTTTTCTAGAGATGACATGTTGGTTTCTTTGTGGCTTGCTAATTACACTATGTGAAGACCATTCTTATGTGTAACCTCTAGGACGTCCCCTACCTGGTACATCACTGAATCTTAGGACATAAGTCCTGAAAATTTTTCCTATGAAGTCCTGAGAATTTATCTTAAAACTAAGGCTCAAGAAGCATGTGTCAAAAGAACCAACATGAACAACAAGGGCCCATTCATGGTTTGTGGGCAAAGGAAATAAAAACATTCTGAAAAATGAAACACTAAAAATATGTACTTACATACTCAAAATTTTGACCTTATTTGCAGTGACTATCTTGTGACATGTGATTTACAAAGGCTGAATAACTTCAATCATTTTATATCTTAACATATTAGCACTTGTTTGAAATCTTCTATGAAGATATTTATGCAGTTTAAAGTTTTTCTTGCCAGAATAGTTAAAATATTTGGCTGTGTTCAAAATTTGAAAGCAAATATACTGGTGAAACTTTGAACAATTTTTATTTCCTACCTGAAGACATTACTAGTCAGATTCTGTCTGAAAATAAAAGGACTGTATATATAAGTGACATGCACGGATTTGAAAAATTATAGTGTCCTGTCTTAATACTGGAATTAAATAATAGCTATATTCAAGAAAACAGAAAGGTTTGCATGCTGATTTAAACAATGAAAACAGAAAGGTATGTGCACTGATTTAAACAATGAAAACAGATCTGCAAGGTAAATTTTACTTTTTTTCAAAATGCAGAGAGCTTGAGGAACAGGGACACCTAGGCTTGTAAGCCAACGTATTTCTGTGTCACATATATAACTTAAGACTTGGAAGGAACTTCCCTGTGAGGTAGTGTTGTGAATATAAGAGACCTTCAAAAGAATGGTAAACACACAGCTGGGTGCCCACACTGAAGAACAAATACTGACAAAATCGTTCTATACACACTTCCTATTGGACAATTCTTATATTATCACTCATAATGTCCCCAAGTACAAAGATAAATGTTATTAGTGGGTATATATTTGGCCAGTTTTTAAACCTGTTAGAACTCTGGGGACATTTATTGTAGATGATATATTATAGTCATGAATTAATTAGTGTTCTTAACACCAAGGGAAAAAAATCCAGACGTTGTTACCAAAGGCAATGTATAAAATGGTAACTATATGATAAATGGGTCATTCAGTGTTTTTTATTAAATATGTCCATGACAAAAGCCAACACTGCAATATTGACTGAATAATTTCATCTTGTCACCTTATGGAGTAGGTTTCAAATAATAAATTGTTCAAGCTGAGTAAGTTATTGAATACTTTTAGACTCAGGAGAGTTGTGGGCTTAAAACAGACTCCTGCTCCCTCATTCTTCACAGGTGATGTTAGAGCATTCATAATAAACTTGCCATTAGACGGAACTGGAGAACATCATTCTGAGCAAGCTCAGCCAGTCTCAGAAGACCAAAAATCATATGTTCTCCCTCATATGTGGACTTTAGATCTAGGGCAAATGCAGCAATGTGGTTGGACTTGGATCACATGACAAGGGGAGAGCATATACGGGAGATATAGGAATAGGTAGAAAACTCAAAACATAAAAGTGTTTTATGTCCCTACTCCAGAGGAATTCATACAGGAACCTTAAAATTAAAGGCTGTCATGAGCAGGGGATCAGGAACCAATGTAAAGATCACTTAGAGGTGAATCAACATGGGTTGTAACACATGGGTACACAAAAGCAATAGTAGGAATCTCTCTATATAGCTATCCTTAACTCAACTAGCAAAAACACTTTGTCTTCCTTATTATGCTTGTGTCTTTTCTTCAACAATATCAGTCACAAGGGTAGAACAGGATCTGCCTGAAACTGAGAAGGGGGAGGGGGGATAGGGTGGGGGAGCGGGCAGGGTGGAGAAATGACCCAAACAATGTATGCACATGTGAATAAATGAACAACAACAAAAAAAAAAAAACCTGCCATTAAGTGCACTCAACTTTCCTTTTTTTATTTCCCTGACAGAAAAAGTATCCATTTTGGACTGAAATATTATCTTTTAAGAAGCCTAATTCATGAGGACCAAAATAACTCATCCCAAAAGTTATATTTATTTAAAAATAATATAACTTTCATGGCATTTTAAAAATCCTGCTAACTAACATAATTATGATGAGTAAATGATAACTCAGAGAAGATTATGACAAGGATGCAAAAAGTGAGCACAGTTAAATGAGTATAAAAACAGATGAATGCTTTGAAATATTTTTAGCTCAACGTGTGAGCTAAAAAATCATCTATTTGCAGGCTTATAAGGGAACTCTGGCCTTCTTATTTCTTCAAGTAAAAAAACACAATTTTAATTCATTTGGAGCTAAAATGGAAATAAAATATCAATTGTAGGTAGAAAAAGAGACAAACATAAATGTGCACCATTTCTAATATTAACAGACTCTTGAATGCCCCTCATCCTCACTATCATGTAAAAGCCAGGATGAAAACAAGTGGACAAAGGTTTGAAAGGGCAAAATGTTGTATCTCCTAGCAAGTCCTTCAGGAGAAATGTTGTCTTCCTTCATAGTTAAATAAGAGCAGAAAAAAATAAACTGATAAAGGGACCATCTATTGAGATATTCTTTACAGAATCAGAAAATGACGACTAGATATGTGCTCAAGTTTACTTGGAGGACAATTCTTCAGAGTCCATTACTTGCAATCCAAGATGCTAACAAAAAAGCAAAACAAGATGATGAGGGCAAACTGAAAAGCTTGAAGAAACACTTCCTTCCCTCCTTCCTCCATTTCTTCCTTCATCTATATTGTTTGCCCAAATATTTGCACAATGTTTACCATATGCTACATATTTTTTTGGGTCTTTATGATGATTTGTTTATAAGGCTCCTGGACTTAGGTGATAAACATTCAAATAAAGGCAGAAATGATAACAATGAATAAATGATCAACAAAGAAGCACTTACTTTGCAATAATTTCAGTGAATATACAAATAGGATCAAGTAAAAGAAAAAAATTTAAAAGTAGGGAAGATGAATGTCTTTGAAATGGCGTGCCAGAAAGCAATTATTTGTGCAGAGTAGGGAGAAAGCATTCCAGGTAAAGCAAGATGCAAATGCAAGAGCAGGCAAGTGATCCGTGTTCATTACTGTCCATCATAAGATGGATAGTGATCAGGACAGATAAGGGACAACTGTTCAGTATCGCAGAAAGTGAAAGGTGAGGTTTTAAGGGCAGGATTTGTTGGGATCACAAGAGATGCTATTGTGGAGACCAAGAGCACATTTTGGAAGCTCAAATGACAAGCTAAGAGAGTCAAGATTTAGAGATATGCTGGACTTTTTAAGTACAGGAGTAGCTGTTTCTGTTACTTTTAGTAACTCTGGAAAGAAGAGGTGACTTTATTGTAGCAATCCAAGCAGGACAAGGCAGGAGCCTGATTCATAGTATTAGCAGAGCCAGAAAGCTGCAATGACAGGGACTTCAGACATTTTCTTAGAAGATGGTTAAAGAAGAGGAAGAAGATAATGTTGAATGGATAGAGTAGAGGTGGTTGAACAATAATAGCTGAGAGTAAGAATGTGTTTTAGAGAGAAGCCAAGTGTGCTTTTGGAGAAACAGCGCTTATAGTGTGCTTATGAGACATCTAGGGTGAAATGCAGACATTCAGACCTTAGGATATTAAGGGTGTGAAAACTGTGTACTATGGAAGCCAAGGAAGTCTAAAACAAAAGCTTAATGGACAGTGCTGAAATACCCACCAGATCACACATAAGAGGGAATGTGGCACAATTCCATAGTCCGGTTAAGCAAGTGATGGGAACTCAATCACTGACTGACAAAAGACAGTTACAAACTAAAATAATTAAATAACCGCATGTATTTGGAAATATTCACTGCCTAATCAATTTGGAAACAAATCAGCTAATCAAGCTCCAACTAATATGCCTGTGGCATTGATTTTAAAATCCAAAAGATAATTTGCCTTCAGACTTGAAAGTAGCATTTTTAACTTTTTCCCTATTACTGAAGAAAGAAATTCAATTTGAGGGAGGCTTTACTTTCTGACACAGAATTTACATGTGTGTGTGTATATATATGTGTGTGTATATATACATAGAGAGAGAGTGAGTGATAAAGAGAGAAAGTGCTTCGATTTTCATAAAGAATTCTTTAATATAAAATCATCACACTGAGTTTCAAAACATTTAGAATTTAAGTGCTTTATGATGCTTGATTTTTTAATAATTTCTGTACAATAAGACTCACCCAATATTATTGAGTTTTTGGGTTCTCACCAAAGCACAGAACCAGGAATCCCCCACTACAGCACCACATGAGCAGTTAGCTATCCTGATATGTCCTTAGCAGTCATCTCCTCTCTTTATTCCAATGGCTGGTACTACTGATCTGTTTTACTTCTCTCTAATTTTGCCTTTCCTAGAAGGCTATAAAAATTGAGTGCACAGTATGTCACAATTGGGTCTGGCTGCCATCACTTAATCACATGTAATACTCTTGCATATCGTGTGAATTGATAAGTCACATTTTCATTACTGAGCAGAATTTCCATTATATGAATGCATCACCATTTATGCACTCATCTGAACGACTTCTGGGTTATGTCCAGTTTTTAGCAATTATAGAGTTCTAATAAATGTTTTATTCCTTTTATTCACAAATACCTTTTAAACACATATTTGAAAAGACATTTTGACAAAATAAAACATAAATTACTTTTATGATAAGGCCCAAACTGACTCACAAAATGATATCGCTTTTAGTGATAATAAAATAACAGCTATCAATTACTTTCTTTTGTCATTTAAAAGATGTCTCATGGTTCAAGGCACTCATTTTTGGCTTTTGAAAGGTATGTTCTGTTCTAGCTTAGCTAATATGTTCTGTCTTAGGCTAACATAATTGATACCATAGATTGAGTGGCTCATACAAGAGATATTCATTTATAAAGTCTGGGAACCTGGAAAGTCCAAGATCAAGGTGCAACATCTTCTGTTTTTAGTTAAGACCCTCTTTCTGGCTAGCAGATAGGCTCCTTATCACTGTGTGCTTATACGGTTGTCCCCTTATCTGTAGAGGAAATATTCCATGACCACCAATTAATACCTGAAACCATGGATAGTAACAAACAGTAGATAGGTAGGTATATAGAGATATACATAGACGTATACGTATATACATAAATATCTATGTGTATGTAGAAGTATAAATATATGTAAAGATATAAACTATGCATGCATATACAGCATATGTGCATACATATTTATGATAAAAGATAAAGCTTAATTTATAAGTTAGGTACAATAAGTTATTAACTACAACTAATAGCAAGATAGACCATGTATGCAGTCTCTCTCTCTTTCACTCTCTCAACATATTGTACTGCTCTCATCTTTCTTCTTGTGGTGATGAGATGACCAGATGCCTCTGTGTTTAGACGGGATGAGGTAAATGATACGGCATTGTAACGTGGTGTTAAGTTACGACATAAACTTGGATCCAACCACTGATAACTGAGAATGTGGCTAGGAATCTAATGAGCAAACACTCCACATACCACACACCCTGGAAAAAGGGATGATTCACATTCCAGGCTAGAAGATAGCAAGAGAGCATGAGTACTCACTGGGTTTCTCAGAATGGTGCACTGTTTATAACTTATGATCTATTTCTGAAACGTTCCATTTACTATTTCCCAAACACAGTTGACTATTGATAACTAAAACCATGCAAGGAAAAACTTCTAAGAAGGGGATATTTTGATCTTGCTTCTTTGTTTCTGGCAAAGAGAAATAGCTCTGGTTTCTTCTTATAAGCATGCTAAAATCACCATGGGAGTTCCATCATCATGATCTCTTCTAAACTGAATTACTTCCAAAAGTCCCCACCTTCAAATATCATCACATGGAAAAGTGGAGCTTTAGCACATGAATTTTGGAAGGAGACATACATTCAGTTCAAAGCAGATGTAGTCCTGTACTTGTCTGTACATATTTAAGCTGAATATCTAGAGGACCCAGTGCACTGCTAGGCTGAATGAGTAAATCAAGTGTTGTATGTAGCCTCAGGACACCAGTAGTGCAAACTCCTCAAGGGAATCCAATACTAAAATACATAACCAACCACTAACACTTTATCTGTGAATTATTTGTATTTAACAATGAACGCATATAAATTTCTATCTTTAAATCTTGTTACAAATAGGGCTTTACACCAATGATTTTATTAATGGCATAATAAATGTTCTAAATACATTCGGTTCTAAAATTCTCTCTGTTTTACCTTCAACAGTTCAGAGGCCCATTTACCTTAAGTTGATGATCTTCTTAGGCACTGTGATTGGGAGGTAATTCAATTTTAGTTAATTTTCATCTTTTCAATATCAGCTAATAGAATTATTTAATTTGGTTAAAAAGTTGTTATTAAACAGAAAAAGGTTCATCTGTGTGTATTCATTAAATCAACAAACCAAATTACATGGAAATTAGCTGCACAGTAACCAAAATATGTGTTCAGTTATTAAGTGTGTGTAAGTGCACAGAATCTCAACTTGATGCCATACACTTTTTATCAAATTATTTTCCAGTGAGGCATAACAAGGTTGATTTTTGCACATGCATTGAGAAAAACTTCCACTGCATTAAAAAAGTTACTGCTCTTTGATTTGGACATATACATGAATTATTTGTATATATACAAATAATCATATCTATTTAAAGTGCTAATTTTTTATCTGATATTAATGAAGGCATACACAGGGAGAAACACAAATTTTAATGAATTTCATAAGTTGCATACTTTTCTGCCGTTAGCATTCACATAAGTACACAGAGAATGACCAGGATCATGAAGGTCTTTTTCCATTCACGGTCCTTCACAAATAAACCCTATTTAATGTCTAAAACCAAATATCAATTGTGCTAAGTTTTCAATTTATTTCAAAGGAATTCCATACTACACTCTGTATTGTTTGAATAATACTATAAGTTCCAAAATATTCTAAACTGAAGCTTTATTATATTAGAATAAAATCTTTTACTCACTTCTTAAAAGTTATATAAAATGATCAAAACAAGAAACATAATTTCAAAGTTTTCCCTGAAGAATGATACATATGTGTTCATGTGTTTGTGTATGTATGTGTGTGTGTGCACCCTAAATCACCATCAAATAAAATTTGGCTATTTGCTTTTTGCTGTTGACTTGGTTGAGTTCTTTGCACAATCTGAATAATAATCTCCTGATAGATACAGATTTTGAAGATATTGCCTTCCATTCTGTATAGGTTGTGTCAGCTTTATTGATTGTATATCTCAAAATATTTAAATGATAGTATCTTGAATACACTCCTTTTAGAAAAGTGATAACATTTACAAAATGCATAGCTTACATTTTGTTGCTAATCATTCTATAAATGAATTCAAACACTACCTCATGAATATGTGCAAATATCATGTCAATCAAAAAATAAAATTGATTAACAAAACTGGTAAATAACGGTAACATTTTCATTCAAAGAAATGTGGTACAACAATACTGTCATGCATATCAGTAACAATGAATCACACAAACAAAACTTTGAGTGAAAGATGACAGACTCCAAAATACAGATATGGTATGACTCCATATAGGTATAGTTCAAAAGTAGTTAAAATTAATCTTCATTGATAAAAATCAGGTGATGGTTATTAACCCCACTAGGACACATCTCGATGTCTTTGGGCTCTAATTCTTCATTTACCTGGCTTTGTGCTTGTTGTTTTGTTTTTATTTTTTTAGTTCACTGTGCTTATTTGCCTGGTGCTTAATTGAAAACACACTGAGGTGTGTATTTAGAATTTATGCAACTTTATGCTTCTGTGTTAGATTTCAATAAAAATAACTTGCTATAGAAAAGCCTGACATAAGAGCAAAATTCAAAGACATCAGGAATAAAGGACTGGCAGAGTGGCTTAAGTGGTATAGGCACTTCCCATGCAAGCATGAGGCCCCTAGTAAAGCCAAAAAAAATAAAAAAGACATCAGGGATAGAAATAATTATTTAAAAATCAGTTAAGTAAAAAGAAAATGAAAGCATGTTTAATGCAATACTAGGAGCTTTCATATGACTAAAGTAAAGATCCACATATAAAAACTAAGTTTTAAGTCCAGAAATAAAATAAGATCTATTTGAGCCATGTCATATTTCACAAAATCGAGCACAGAAGGATTCACGTTGACTTAGACTGTAGTTCAGTTTCTAAATATTAAATATAAAGAAGAAAGGAAATTCAGCAATAAACACAACCTGCAGGTTTTGTGTGAGTAGGACTATATTTTGTCCTTGCCTATGTTAGTACCATCCCGTTGTACGGGTGTGATTATTCAAGTACTAAGTACTTGAATTCTTAGGGGTGTCCCAATTTGTGTGATATATAGTTACACAGGTGAAGTGTCAGAATTAAATCACTTTCTGATATTTGCAACATGACTCTTGCTTCTATTGGAGCTAAGGATGCACAGACAAAGGTGCTCTGTTTCCAAGCACTTTCGGAAGAAAATAACATACTGCATGCATGATCTTACATATATGAATGACAGTTCAGTTTCAGCTAAGTCAAGCTTGGACTTGTTTTCACTCTTCCATGTGGCTACTCCCCTGAGCAGGCACACAGAATAACCTCATTAGTTCAGTGTTCCTGGGTGTGTCTGCTGCTGTATAGCCCTCGCCAGTCAGGGTTGTCTCCTACAAAACTCCTGACCACTAGTGGACAGAGCCAAGTTGAGAAGTCCAATGATTGATGCTGCTACCTTCTCTTTCTTCTCGGTATCTAAGTTTTGTATCCCTTACAACAGAGATTGGAATTATGGATAAGAAGAAATAACATTTCAGGTCCTCACTTTCCAGTCCTGTTTGGAGGTCACATCCTTTTTAATTGGAAGTGATGCTCTTGATGAATAGAGATGAGCAAAGGGAAGGAAGGTCCTGATATCAAGACAGAAGAATGTTCTCAGTGGCAAGAGGAAATAATAAATAATATACTTCAGGGATCAAAAGCAAAGCCTTAGCATTAACTCCTCAGGCACAATCTTGATAGTGGTTAATGAAGTACTCAACTCTTTATAACAGGCTGCATGGCTTCTATGTCTAGCTGTACCATTTATGAACACTGTGGAATTGGGAAAATAGCAGATGATTTATTTCTTTCATAATTTTTTAATTTATGAAATGGAAATGGAAGATTCAACCTCAGGATACCTGTGTGTTAATATATTTACAGTAGCCCACTGTACATACTAAATAAACACAATCCTGAGGCCATGTCCGTGATTGACTCCAGAAAATAAAAGTACATGTCGCTAAATTTGAACTACTTAATTAAATTGCTAAGCTTTCTTCAAGGAAAAAAAAAAAACATGGTCTTTAAGTTCACATCAAAAGTTATGTAGCTACCAATGTGAATCGGTTTTTTCTTTTCAGTTTTGAAGATATATCTGATGGCTTTCCAGTTGTTTGGCAAGCTCTCTACCACTTGAGTCATGTTTTCAGATAGGGTCTCATGCTTTTGCCCAGACAGTCCTTGAATTACGATCGTCCTAACTCCTACCACTGAGTAGTTAGAATTACAGATATGTCTCACCATGCTCATCCCTGAGATCCTATGTTTTTGAGATAATTCAAGCCGTTACTCTACTGTAGACCATTTTGTTTCTGCATGTAATCACTGAACCAGTGACAAATAAATGAAAGTTTGAGCAAATGGGCATGCAATACCATGTTGACTGTTGAAGTTGGTATAGGAAATTGCAACATCTATGTGTGGACAAACAGCTTTCTAATATTAAAATATTGAAACAGGCGTACAATCCATGCCAACACCAGTAGCAATCGGCAGGAACATTGTTGCTAAACTTAGTCCAAGGTCAGGACGTTCAAAAGTGCATGGTAACAGAAATTCTGTTCCTAAAAACCTGAAAGAGAAACTTCAAGCAATATATCCTCTTGGGTGCACAATTTCCCCAGCAGAAGAAAACACTGTGCTTCCCACAGGAAGAGTAAATGTTGTTGAATGAGGTATGAGGAGAGTGGACAGGGAGGGTCAATACCAAGAAATTAAGGGGAAGTTAAGTGCTACCTGGAATCTTGCCACAAGGAATTAAACACCAAGTGACAATATTTCAGTGTAGGATTATTACTCAGCCTTTAAAAATAAGGAAATCCTGCCTTTGCAACAACAGAATGATCCTAGAGGACATGCTAAGTGACATGAACCGCGTAGAGGAAGACAAAAACTTTATTACCTGGCTAATAGGTAGAATCTGAATTCCAATTCCTGAGAGTTGAATGGTTGCCAGAGGTTTGGGGTGGGAGAATGGAGTGATATTGGTCAAAGGGTACAAAGTTTTAGATACACAAGATGAATAATTCTGGGTGTCTAATTATAGCATTGTGACTATAGTTAACAGTACTAAATCGTATACTTGGCATTTGTGAAGAGAGTGAATCTTCAATGTTCATACACACACACACACACACACACACACACACACAAAGAAAACGGCAACTACGTGAGGTGATGGATATATTCCTCACTTGTGGAGTGAGGAACTTAAACTGCACACTTCAAATACATATAATTTTGTCAACTATGTCTTCATAAATCTGTTAAAAAGAAACCATGAGATTGAGAAATGCATTAGCCTTATCCAATGATGAAATCTTTCGTTTAAATTGCAGGCTTAGAATCTAAGTGGTTATGTCACTCTTTTTTCTTTAGGACTTGCCGGGGAGTAAAGTCCTCTTCACTTACGAAACATTTTATCTTCTTCTATGCTAAAAAATGCAGTATGTTTCACAATGGCTTGAGCATTTATTGAAATGTGTTTTATGTGTCACACACACACACACACACATATATATATATATATACAAGGAATAAAAAATAGCTTCATGAATAAATAGTTTCATGTCTGCAAAGACAGACCTTCTCAAGTAGCTCCTGTTCACAGGCAATTTCTTGACTTTCATCATGATCTCCTATCATCTCTGACTTTCTACTACTTCTAAGTTTTTGTCAATCATGATTATGAAAATGCTATCATTTTACCCTACATTCGACATGGCATCAATTCCAACAAATGGCTGTCTTTGCTGAATTATCTCTATTTTTTATTGTTTATTTTAGTCCTATTTCCACTTGCTTGATTTACACTCCTGGCACAGTACCATCATACAGTCTTCCAAGACAATCTACACATACTTATTACATCACTTAACACCAAGGAAGCTGGTGGAGAACAAAAGTGTAGATGATGATATCCTGTTAAAATTCAGATGTACAATGAGGCACCAACCCACATCAGGAGAAGAGAGAACAACCCATTCAGTGTAAAAATGTTACGGAATTCTTTATATGAGGCACGCAGTCTAGTGATGAAACAATAGCAAAGAATAGCTTTTGCTCCTAAAAGATTGCTTAGACTTCTCAACAACTTTGAGACTAATTTATTTGCCAACTTAAGTCAGCTTGTAGGCTTTGACTAACTATATCAATTAATTATACATTTCTTTTTTCTCTATCTATGCTTCTTTTTGTAAATTTTCATTAGCATAGTTTGTTTGTACAAGGGGTTTCATTGTGACATTTATATATGTGCTTACAATCTATCATAATTAAATTAACCCCTTATCATTCTTCCTTACAACCCCTTTCTTAGAACAATTTCAACAGGTTTCATTGTTTAATTTTTATGCAACTATGTAAAGCACATTTCCTTACACTAAAGGAACTATGCCCATTTGATGAGTGTTTTGAATTAAGAAGGTATTTGTACCAACACTATCAACAAATGCATACCATAGCCCAGAATGTGCATTTTTTCTGATTGGCATAATCATAGCTTAAATCAAATCAGGTATTAATAAAACTCCTTTCAGTTGCTCTGAATGACCAAATTTGTGTTCTACCCAGGAAGAAAGCTCTGAACCATTATTTTATTATTAGACAGATTTGCAACTTTAATTCAGGAGATAGTTCTAACATGCAACCTGGTATTAGAGAGATGCCAAACTTAAATAAGCACAAAAGTAGTAAAAATACTTAAGGGAAAGGGTGAAACTATAGAAATGTTTTCTGAATGTGGAATAAAATTGTATGAATTGAGAGGACTGTATGGAGTAATGTCACCAGGAATAACAAAACATGAACCAAAGGAAGCTATGATCACAATGGACTGCGTATGGGAATAGTCTGCTCTTTGTGAACACGACAAATGATCTAGCTTGCAGATTTTAACTTCTTTTCACACATGGGAGCACACATAATTGACAATGGAAGGGTGTTATAATAGCTCAACACTTAACAGACATCTAAGGTGAAACGCAGACAGACATACCTTAGGATATCAAGAGATATTGAATGCCAAATGTGTTATCCAAATTATTAGCTTTCAGGTGTATTTCTCAAATGTTAAAATTTCTTGCATTTCTATAAAGTTATAAAATTTGACAATACCAACCAAAACTCATTAAGACAGACACACCATGCTAACTAATTATGATCCAGAAATGATTCTTGTGGCTCAGTGACCCCAAAACACAGTGGGTCAAACAAAACAAAGTTCTACCCTGTACAGTCTGTGGGATGCTCCTTAGTACATTTGGCTTCACCAAGAGGGTGGGAACTCTGATATACACAGGACTCCCATATTTGGATCAAGGTTTCTCTTCCAGATGAATGCATTCATTCCACAACCAAAAGGGAGTAAAAAAGTTAAGTACAGGGCAATATTTCAGCTTATATCACAATGGAAAAATTGGTATGTATCCGGATTTAACTTCACAGTAAGTTGATATTGTGGTTCCTACATGGGCAGCAAGGTGCACCCACCAAATCTGGATAGAATCTAGGGAAAACTACACGCTGGGAACAAACTATCAGTTAGCACCACAATTTCCAGCAGTGTGACAGCATGTTGTACTTAAGTGTCATCACTGCAGAAATTGGGCCAATTAAAATGTCAACTTCATATCATTGCTGTGAATGTTAAACACGAATGAATATATTTAAAGCTGAGGAGAGTGGAATATTTTGATTCAGGTATATTTACAACCATTTTACTGTATTACTAGTCTTATTGGTGAAATAAAGTAGCTAATACAAAAATTCAAAGCATTATTAATGCAATGTTAATAATTGCGCCATTATATTTATTAATAAATATCTATTAGCTCTTTCATTTGAGAAATAATTTTACTCATTACTGCTTTGATGGTAATCATCTTAATAAATACATCCTGGTTATTAACTCTAATAGCACAGTACTTTGTTGATAGCACAACTGTGATTTTTTAAGTGCCTTATTTTCAGCACTCTGAATTCACTACCACAAGACGATGATGGGGTCACGACATTTCCTCATTCTTGCTGTCTGAAGCGGGGCCTCCAGCCCACCCCACACACCCAGGTGCTACTGATATGTTCAGCTCAGGCTGATTGTTGGCTGCTTCTCAATATTTCAACGGATCCCAGAAGTCTTAGAAGTGTGTTTTTAAATCTGGTTCTGAATCTTCATTTCCCTTCATTTCCTTGACAAATATAGAAAATGCACTTTAAGTAAATGTGTTTATAAGTGATTTTCCACATTTTATTTTTGTGGAAAAATACAGTTTTCTAGCTCATAGGTACTGAATATAAAGGTCAAACATCTATGAAGTACTGATAGTCTCTAAGATTAGAAAATATTGTTAAACTGTTCAGTATAAAACAAGTGAGAGGAGGTTCCATGATACTACTGAAATAACTGATTGGGAAGCCATCGCTTCCACTGGTAGTACCAGTGGGAGAATCTGTGTGCACAAACCAAAGCTCAATAGTATAAAGGGTCAAATAAAACTTAAGCTTTACTAACAAGAAACTAACAACTAGCTGTAACAAGGCTATCCCTCTGTAATAAGAAGAAACCCTTCATTTGATTGCTGGGTTAGGAGGAAAAAAGACAAAGACAGGGAGCTCTATTCGCTCACCGAGGTTAATTAACACTTCCAATGTGTAAAGGAATATAATCAAAAAGTTACATGAATTGCTCCTCTCAGAAATAATTTAGAAATGAATGAGTAGCATTACTAAAGCTAGGAATATGGCGAGTTATTAGTGATGTGAGAACTCAGCCTCACTTGAGTCTGCGATATGAGTCTAGATGGATTTTAATGTAGCTTAGTCAGGCTCCGAAAAACTCAGTACTACTTCATGTGGAATAAACAGACATTTTATGACCACACAGGAGTGTCAAAGTGAGACAGGTGAGTCAGCTTATTCTGATACTTATTCTTATACTGTCAGGCTAGTCAGCTTATTCTTTGGGAATTGGTAATATTTTGGATATAGACCATATATTTTGGATACAGGTTAATAGATGCTTACAAAACATTTAAGGTTTTCAGAAATAGGGTTTTCACAGACAGAATGATAAGCCAAAATCACCCTTCACATTATCTTTCCTGGTCTAGAAACTTGGCTCAAGTGATAAAGTTCCTGCCTAACAAATGACAAACTATGAATTCAAACCTTAGTACTACCAATGCCCCCTGCAGAAAAAAACCCCAAAAGGACCCAGAATGTCATTCTTTTCAAATACAAAGTTACTAAAATGAAAAGTATATGCAGTCAAGTAGAATGTATAAGCAGACTCATGATCCTGGGTTAGAATTTGACAAATCTTATTTCTTGGTTGCTAAAATAATCCCTGGAGTTAAATCATTAGATTAACAAGCAATAGCAAAAATAAAGTGGGACTATCCCTAGGAGTGGGATTGCTGGATCATATGGCAGGTCTATGTTTAGATTTTTAAGAAGTCTCCAAATTTTTTTCCAGAGTGGTCCACCAGCAGTGGATTACGGTTCCTTTTTCCCAGAGGCATCTGCACACCCATGTTTATTGCAGTGCTATTCACAATAGTCAAGTTATGGAAACAATCAAGATGCCCCATTACTGATGAATGGCTAGAGAAAATGTGGTACTTGTACACAATGGAATTTTACTCAGCCATGAAGAGCAATGAAATCTTATCATTCGCAAGTAAATGGATGGAACTGGAAAGCATCATTCTGAGCGAGGTCAGCCAGACTCAGAAGACCAAAAATCATATGTTCTCCCTCATATGCGGACTTTAGATCTAGGGCAGCAATGTGGTTGGACTTGGATCACATGACAAGGGGAGAGCATATACGGGAGATATAGGAATAGGTAGAAAACCCAAAACATAAAAGCGTTTGATGTCCCCATTCCAGAGGAACTAATACAGAAACCTTAAAGTGACAGAGGTTATCATGAGAAAAGGATCTGTAACCAGTGTAAAGATCAGTTAGAGATGTAGCAACATGGGTCCTAACACATGGGTACACGAAAGCAATGTTAGGAATCTCTCTGTATAGCTATCCTTAACTAGCAAAAACGCTTTGTCTTCCTTATTATGCTTATGTCTTTTCTTCAACAAAATTAGTGATAAGGACAGAAAAGGACCTGTCTGGAACTGAGGGGTGGAGAGGGGGAGAGGATGGGGGGCAGGGGGGAGAAATGATCCAAACAATGTATGCACACGTGAATAAATGAATTTTAAAAAAGGAAAAAAAAGTGGGAATGTTGGGTAGAAAGAAGAATTATTTTGACTTTTTAATATTTTTATATATGATCTGGTATGTAAGTAGAAATTTGATGTTCAAATAAATGTTTTCAATAAAGATTTCTAAACACTTCTCAGATTAATGTGCAAAATTTAAAATTTCATTTTAATTGTTTCTCATAAATCACATTAGGCTTAGTAAGTCAACTAAGGTTTAGGTTGTGTTGATAATTTTAAAGTTGTAAATGTTAAAATGTGTATAATTCTGGAAAATATAACCAAATCCTGATTGCCTATGTGTAATGTCTCCAGAGGCATGTGCCCCTCCTCATAAATCTGAAGTTACCTAAGCTATCATCTCAATGAAATTTGTGAGAACCTGCTGAATTTATGTAATTTCATGGATACTATGGCTTAATAAGAGAGAAAAATTTGTATGCTATGAGTACGTCCACCTATGCATGCATAGATCTAAGATTCTAAGTATATAGTACTGATCAGTATTGGATGAAAACATGAAAAAGTCATATAAAATTATTCAGATAATTTTTTGTAGTGATCCTGGGGTTTGAACACAGGAATTCCTGCTTGCTAGGCAGGTGCTCAGCCAGTTGAGCCATGCCTCTAGCTCTTTTTGTTCTGGTTATTTTGGAGACAGGGTCATGCTATTTGCCCAGTCTGGCCAGGCTTCCCGTTGTAACTGTGATGACAAACACACACCAACGTGGCAAACTTTTTTTTCCCATTGAGATGGGATCTAGGTAACTTTTTTATTTTTGCCAGACTGATCTAAAATTTCAATCCTTCCAATCTCAGACTTCCAACAAACTAGGATTACAGGTGTGAGCCATCGTATCTGGCTAATTAATTTTTATGGGTATAATTTTGAGGATAACAGTAACTTCAGATCTGGGAGAAAGAAAAAGAGGTATGAACTTGGAGTTGCCAGGTGGGTAGCATGGAAACTAGTGTTAGCAGATTTTCCTCTATTTGTTCCTAAACTTCTCCAAGTCTGGATGGATATACAAGGAACTCAAGTATATGGTCTTTCTTTGTCTGGGGATTTCACTGAGAAAGGTGGAGAGAGGAGGTAACCTTTCTCCTTAAGAGGAGGGTTGCTCACCTCACAGGCTGTGAGACTCCAAGTCACTTCCCAAAATGTATTCCATGGTACAACCTGTTCTCCATCTCAGCACACCTATGCCATGCAGATGGCAGTTGTTGTTCAGGGAACTTAAGTGGCCATCCTATTACCTTTGCTAGGAATAATACAGTTTTTAATCTCTAAACTTAAAATCCTTTGTCTTTTACTAGCATTTGTAGAAAATATTTTAAGGTAATCACTTAGTTTGCTATACGGTAAAATCTTGGACTCATTATAGTTCTGAACATTACTGAGTAAGAAGTAGTTATCTATAAGCATAGTGAATTTTGCAGGAATGATCAGGGAATGTGGAGCCAGAGGGAGAAGTCTGCCAGCATCTACAGTGGAAAGAACTGAGATAGTGAAAATTCTCAGTCAGGGAGTAAGAATGTCTGGGAAGTTAACAATTTTAGAGGTAGAAAAATATTGTCCACAGAAATCACAGACTCGCAAGTAATTTCAATATATTTCTGTAGTAAAGACTCTGTTTTCGTGAGCATAAGTTAGCAGTAAAAGGCACAATGTTGGGTTAAAATAACATCAAATTTTATGATGGGAAGCAGATGATGATAGTCCTCTATGCCATAGTTCATTGACTTGACCTCTCCAATCATAGATTGTGAGGCATTCTGAAAGACAAGAGGAGCTAGTATCTTCTTTATCCTCAGTGACTTGAATAATATTTTCATTGTTTTCCCTGTCTGGTCATAGTGCAGTTTCTCAATATATAAAAGTTAATCATCTACATTAAATTCAATTGGCTTAATTTAGTGGTTACAAATACCCTTTGGTAATTGCTACGTGCTTCACTTCCATTCTGGATTTGAGAGCCCTCCTCCATTTGTTTTCTTGGGTGTAGCAAGAAAGTGGATTGCCAAGTCACACTCACAGTCCCTACGTGGAGAGATTTGGAGGTAGCTTACTTACCTTGCACAGTAGTTAATATTCCCTTGCAGTAAGTTGGAGTCATGATTAAAATCAGCAGGGAATTGATGTTACTAATGACTGTTAATTAGGGACATCAGACAGTCCTTAGAGGAGCAAGTACTACATGTGATTGTTGGGGGACTTGGAAGACAGATTAATGGAATAGGTTGCAGCCTCATATTGAAATTGATCTTGGGTGGTAACTACTACTCATCCTTTTCTTCCTTCAGTATCTATTCTTTATTTCCCCTAACCTCAGTTTTCACCTACTATATATAGGGGTGTTGTGGAAAAGCAGCCGTATTTGTTCTCATCAATAGGATACATAACCCTGACAATAGGTATGTTGATTTTCTCACCATGTAGCTCCTGTAGAGAGGAAGTCAAGGCTTACTGCCAGCAGCTTTAAGTTTAGCTCATTGGGGTCCTTGGCATGCCCTATGACATGAATGCTCCTCCTCTAGGCACAGGAGCTCCAAGCATGCAGAGCCCAGTGACACAGGGACACAAAATACCTCATTGAATTGTTGGGAATCATGGTCAATAGAATACTCAGTGTGGCAACCCCTTTGGTTCCTGTTACTGAACACAAAATAACTACCATATAGAGGTTTTTCATACAATAAATATATGTGTTCTGAAGGAAAACATCATACCTACCAAGAGTGTTACTTTTGAACTGACAATTTATCCCATAAATGTTCATCCCAGCATCAAGGAATGCCAGTTACCTCTGCATAGTACAGTCTTCTATAGTTATTCTCTGGGTTTCTTGTTGTTTTTACAGGGTCCAGAATTGGTGAACTATACATAGATATGATGTATACTATCAACCTAGTACCAGGTAGGTTTTGATAAGGACACTAATCCTTATTCTTCCGCTTCAGATGCAATATGTTATTTTTCATTTACTATTTTGACTGGTGCATTTTTTGATGTTCCTCACACTGAAGGCTGTTATCCATAGTAAAGGAAACTAAACTATTTTAACCTTTACTGTAACTGCTAAATATATCAATCCCAAATATACACCGAATGGCTCCATGGTCACAATGAAACTACTGTGAATTGCATTCTGTTCAGGAATTGTGCTGATTTACGGTGCTCGCCATCCGAAGTGACCATGTTGACACATTGGATTCATGTCAATTTAGACTGATTGTTTAATAGTTTTTACAAAATCGGAATATTTTCCATTCCTAAGTGTATATTCATTGGACTAGTGACCATAATTTACTTATGGATGAATTTATACAGCCATCACAGAATATACACTGCATTGTTGGACAACTCTCAGATGTCCTTGGTCAAGCCAGTTCTTTTCTTTCTTAGAGTTCTTGGGAGGGAGATTCAGCAACTAGAAATAAGAAGGGAAGTCTTGACCAGCCTCTGTTCCTTTGCCTCCGAGAACACTTTAGCCCATACCTCAAGACTCACCTGGATGGAAAATCCAGGGTGGAATCCTTTCTGATATTGCTCACCTTTCTGGTATTTCTGGGATACACGAAGACAAGACTCCAGAAACCCTGGGCAACTTGAATATCAGGGAACAGGTTGACTAAGAATCCTATTCATTGCTTTTTTTCTATGTGCAAGTAAAATCCTACTTAATGAAACATGCTGTGCATGTGCCAGGAAGGAGGATGAGAATGTGGAATATGATAATTATTTGGATTATTTTGCACTGAGGAATATGAATATCCAACTATTTTAGGTGAAAGGTCATTAAACTATGGCTTATAGGCTATATCCAGCTAATTGCTATTTTTGCTTTATTTCATTCATACAGTTTTAATGAACTAAAATAAAATGAAGGAGGAGGAAAAGGTATAGAAGGAGATGGAGGAGAAGCAGGAGCAGGAAAAGGGGGAGAGCAAAAAACAAATATTAATTTCTGTACCTTTAGAGGAAAAGGGTTAATATTAGAAAAGCTGAAGAAAGATCTTATTAATAACCTAAGAGTTATTTCACTTTAAGTCATTGAAAAAGATGAGAAAACAAAACTCCAAAAGCAAGCAGAGGGTAGCAAAAACACAAAGTGAGTGGACATTACTGCAATGCAAAAGAAGAAAAGTAGAAAAGTCGACAAATAAAAGCTAGGATTCTTTGAAACGAAGAAAGTTCCCACAACTTTAGCTAAGATGGTGAAGGAAAAGGAGAGGAAGAATCAAGTCTGAAAACAAGGTATGAAATAAGGAGAAATTATTACAATGATGTTTTAAAAGTCATACTGGAGAGTATAATCCCTATTTGCCAACAAATTAGATAAGTAAAATGAAATACATTTCTAGAAGTACAACCTATTCAAATGGATTCAGAGAAATAGAGAGCTTAAATCACCAGTGTCTGATTCAGTATTGTACACACTTGCCACCAATAAAAGCCCATCCCCCAAATGGCTCTGTCTGTTGAGTCTATCATATATATAAAGAATAATCATCTCTACAAAATATCTTCCAAAACCCAGAAGAAATACTTCCCAGCAAACTAGAAAAATCTCTTCCTGATTTCAAAACCAACTGTAAAGCTACAATGATCACAACATTTTGCTATTGACTTTAGGGTAGACTTCCAACTGAATAGAATAAAGTAGTCCAAAAATAAATAGTCACATTTATGTTTAGACAGTTTCTGTTAAGGATGATTAGAAAATTACATTAAGAAAGAGTAGTCTTTTCCACATTACTTGGATATTGTTCTATATTCAAGTGTCCACTAGACACATGAAAAGACATGCAATGTCACCAACATCATCAAACATGTGTTAAGACATACTGAGGTACCGCTTCACCTTGACAAGAATACCTAAAATGATGAGGATTGGCGAAATGAAGGGAAACTGCACCCCTCATCCATTCCTGATGGGAACAATAAATTGTTGTGACCAATTTGGAAAATACTTTAACCAGTTTTTAAGATTGTGGATGTAGAGTTATCACGTGACTCAGTGACTTTATTCCATTTATATGTACATATAATATATACATATCTCAAATAACATGTATATATTTAATTATGTATATTCACAAACATTTAATCTATATAAGTTAAGGTATGTAACAAAATTGGAAATCCAATTAGATCAAAAGAAACATGCTCCATTTCACAAACTGTCAACTGTTTAATTTCCCTCATTTCAATGAAATTTGAATGTTATCTAATCCCCATTTAGACTTTGGATTTGTTTTTTCACGAAATGATATACTTTAGTACCTTGCCACTACTCATTCTCTTTATTCTTTCTCTCTCTCGCTGTATTTCTCTCATTCTCACACTCTCAATAACAAATAAAATTTTAAATTTAATAAGCATTATACTCTTTAAATGTGCGACATCATGACATTTCTGTAAATTGGAAAGCAAACTGTGTACATACGTACATATATATTTGTATATGTGTATATATATATATATATATATATATAAATGTGCACACATGAATTTTGTATTCATTATCTATTATAATACATGTACAAATAGATTCCTAGGTATGCATATGCCTATATATAAATAAATTTTACAGAAGATATAGATGTTTTATGAGTACATAAATATGTTAATGAGATTGTGGCAGATAATTTTAGTTCAGAAATTATTCATTACTTGCTATTTTAATTGTTAGTTTTGCTAGGTCTCTTCTTTGGAATATTTTACTCATAATTCTAGAGTGCTAAAAGATGTTGAATGCTAAATATGTAACCCGAATTATTAGCTTTGAGGTGTATTTCTAACATGGTAAAATTTCTTGCATTTCTATCAAGAGTTATTAACTCAAATTTGAGGTGCACATGTCAGTTTAGTTCACTGTGGCAAAATGTCAGGTACAATTGTCTCACCATAATAAACCTACCTTTCTATTCTTCTTAGGACCACATTTCTTCATTTCGTCCTCAAGTAAATGAAAGACCTTTAAAATGGTAATATATTTTAAATTATTTATTTATCTCCATATAATTTGTTCCAAGAAGAAATAGTGTGACTTCTTTCATTAAGACTGATTATAATCTGTGTCTGGATCTAGTCAGGCCAACCTTATTTTAAAATTCCTTGACTGTGTTTAGCTGTAGTGAACTTAGATTTGGTCATGCCAGTAGTCATGGCAACGACAGTTCTCAAAGGTTGAGTATGGGGAAAGTCCAGCTGTTAGAACTTCCTGAGCACTCCACCTGCTGAGGTGAGAAAGAAGCTTCAAAGGTGGCCTCCAGTGGGGAGGAGATTGGAGGCACTGGCTGTATTCTTGCAGATAGGAAGACCCAGGTACTTTGTTGTGAGACATAAGCTTACCACTGACTAGATTATTTGTATTTTATGGTATATGGAAAGATTCAACCTCAATTATATAAGAACAGCATAATGGGTAGGAGCAATTTCTAAGAGTTAAAAAGAGAAAGCTAATAAAAATTCTAAACATTTTTCCTAGCTTGAGAAAATGTATTTAGCAATTTTCTGACTGTCTTTAAAAGTATAGGTATACATTTTTTATAAAGAATATTTAAGTCAATTTTAATGAGATTAAATTTAACATACAGCAAAATTCCCTCTTTCTGAATGCATGTTCTGAAGAATTGTGGCAAATATAGAGGACAAACACTGCAAAGAGTAACATTTCAACAACTCCAAATCTCCCCTACTGCAAAATTACTCTCCGCCCATTCTCCAAGGTCCTGGCCACTACTGATCTGATTCTTGCCTTCAGTTTTCCCTTTCTTAAAATGCTTTAAATGACATTGATTTTTATTGACAGGAAATACTTTGAGGTATGTTGTCTCATCTAGCATTCATTCATGTTCTCTCTTGGTACATCTTCCTTTGTATGGCTATGCTCCAGTGTGGTTCTCCCTTCCTGAGTTACTGGGTATCTTGGTTGTCTCCAGTTTAGGTTATTATGAATGAAGCTGTTTGTTATGTACAGATCTTTGTGTGGGTGCATTCCACATTCTCTTAGGTACATATCTGTGTATTCAGTGTGCATCATTGCATTCTCACCAGGACTGTAGGAGTTTCAACTTTTCTGCACACATTTAAATATTTGCTATCATATTTTTGTTGAGCTTAGTTTAATGTTAGCCTTTCTACTAGCTATGTGTTTGTATCTCATGGCAATTTTAATGTGTTTTTTCCTGATAAACACTGATGGAGAGCCTCTTTCCACGTGTTTGTGTGCTCCAATAAATCTCAAGAAGTTTGAAGTTATTTTTTACTTTTATATATTGTGGATACAAATATTTTATTACATATGTGTTTGCAAAGGTTTTCTCCCCGCTGGTGGTTTATCTTCTCATTTATTCTTCTATGTCAGAGGGCAAGGATTTTCATTCTGATGAAGTCCATGATGTATTTTGGAGGCCCAGTTTTTATGCAGTAAATAAAATTTTTTCTTCTCCTGAAATTACAAAAATTTTCTCATAAGTTTTCTTAGGTTATTCTAAAGCACAGAGAATTTATAGAAAAGTTCCTCTTCTTCATTTCTTACCATGTATGAAGTAAATATATGCAATTGTGTATATTATTCTGATGGGCAAATTACAACCTTTTATTCAATGCAAATTTTAAAATTGTGTAACAAAAACAACAACAGATACTTCGAAACATTTGCAGTCATAGTTATCGAATAAATGTCAGGCAAGATTGGGAATGATAATGCCAGAGTAGTAAACCTACTTTGACAATGACCTGTCCACCATGATTTTTTTTTTAGTGATAATAGCAATTGAACTGAGTGACTTGTGCTTTCTAAGTCTGTGTTCTACTACTTGAGCCATGCCCTCATCCCTTTCTAGCTTTAGTTAATTTTCAGACAGGGTCTTCTGTTTCTGGTCTGAGACCAGCATCAGACATAATCCTCCTACTTATGCCTTTCATGTAGCTGGGATTCCAAGTGTGAGACACTGCACCAGACTTCTTTGTTGAAATGGGGGTCTCACTAAATTTTTGCCTAGGCTGACTTTGAACCACCTCCCAACCACCTCCTGAGAAGCTGGAATAATAGACAGGAGCTATCATGCCCAGCTACTTCTCTTCCATTTTTATGAAGTATCTACAGATTTTATGGAAGTGTATTTTTCTATATATTTTGTACATAATTTTCACATATTTAAATGTATACAAATAGTAACACATTTGTTTTTAAGTGTGTTTTTCACACACAAGTACTTTATTTTCATTCTTGATGTTGCTTTTCCTTGTAAATAAGAATTGCATTTATATGAAGGCAATATCTCCTGACAAATAAAAAGTTTTTTTTAAAAAATCAATATATTACTCTCTTCTAAAAGAGAAAAAAATTAAAGCCACCTTCTAGTCCTTACTAGTCTTTAAACACCACTAAATCTTCACTACAGTTTAGTTTACCAGATTTAATTTGTATAAAGTACAATGAAAACAATTTGGAGGACGTCAGGGCCACTTACTTTTATTTTCTAAATTAATTTTCTCCTAACCAGAGCCAAATAAAGAGAAAACTGAAGTGCACAATAAAAATGAATCTGATTTTTAAAAATATCTTCATAAAACCTTAAAGTTGCTCTCTGGAGACCTTTTTAGTATTGCAAAGTGTTGTTTTAAGGCAGGGACTTTCTTTTCATCAAAATTTTAATTTAAAAAGTTCAGGCAACCAACAACAGACAAATAAACAAGTAAGGCCCAAGGGAAGACAGCATAATTACCAGTTCTGGTGTTTGTGTGCTGTCTCTGCACAGTGACACTCAGCCCTGGAGTATTGTTCACACCTGCTTTGCTCGAATAAATGCCCAGTGTGTGTTATTTTCCTTATGCCCTGTTAGCACTAAATCACTACCTTATTTTTACCTAGGAATATCTTCTTTTTTTTTATTATTCATTTATTCACATGTGCTTACATTGTTTGGGTCATTTCTTCCTCTTGCCCCCCTCCCTCACCTTCTTCCCCTCTCCCCCTCTTCCCCACCCTGCTTCCAAGAGTGTTCCTATTAAATGTAACCTTCCATTAGCTCAGGAAATAGTGATTTCAAGATGCTCACTATTTTTACAAATTTTTTTTTCACATGACAAGGGGAGAGCACATACAGAAGATATAGAAATAGGTAGAAAACCCAAAACATGAAAGCATTCGATATGCCCACTCCAGAGGAGCTAATACAGAAACCTTAAAGCAACAGAGGTTATCATGAGAAGGGGATCAGTAACCAGGGTAAAGATCAGTTAGAGATGAATCAACATGGGTCATAACACATGTACATGAAAGCAATGCTAGGAATATTTCTGTATAGCTATCCTCAACTCAACTAGCAAAAACGTTTTGTCTTCCTTAGTCTGCTTGTCTCTTTTCTTCAACAAAACTAGTGATAAAGGCAGAACAGGACCTGCCTGGAACTGAGAGAGAAAGGAGGAAGAGGGTGGGGGACGGGGGCAAGGTGGAGAAATGACCCAAACAGTGTATGCATATGTGAATAAATGAATAAAAAAATTTAAAAATTAGAAAAAAAAGCTCTGCCCGTCATTACCTTTACTCAAACATGATATTTTTTTTTGATCCTAAGAATTAAACCCAAGGCCTTGTGCAAGCAAGAGAGACACTCTACTACTTGAGCCACACCCTCACCCTTTAATTTTATTTTTTATTTTTGAGACATGGTCTTCTTGACTTTGTCTGGGCTGATCTTGAATTTCTGTTCCTCCTGCTTCTGCCTCCTGAGCAGCTGAGATTACAGCTACGTACCACCACATCTGGAAATATGTGATCAATTCTTAAACTCTTCTTGAGCTCTATGCCTTCTTACTGTTTTCTCTTTTCATTTTCCCTCCCATAATTGAAGACCCCACCTCATGTATGTTGCATACAAATATACTGTGAGATTACGGTTATGCAAACTAAGAATCATTAAAACAAAACTATCACTTCTCCAAAAGCTTCCTTCTGAAGAAACATGGCAGCCTCGCAAGCTCAGGTTAAAAGTCACTACACTCCCCACTGTGAACCAATGTATTGGTTCTTTGAATTATTACAGTGGCAGTCATGATATTTAGTCTTAGATTTTAATCACCGTTCTGAGAAATAGATGTTAACTGTTAAAACAGATATTTTCTTTATCTGACTTGTAACTACATGTGAATTTTGTGATGCACAATTACTTCCATGTCTACCTTAGCACCACAATTCAGATGGGCAGAAACAAGGTGTTCCACCATAGGTAACTGACCACAGTAGATCAATTATCATTAGAGTTCACACCAAGGAGGAAGAGACAAAAGGATGCTCAATTATACATTTCAAATTCTCTTGAATACATAAAATTAGCATTATCAAGTCTAATATCAATATGTCAAAAATATTGTCACACACATTAGAAGAAAAGGTGTAGAAGATAAACAGAGTACGTGTATTTGGTTATAAGGTACTAATTGTTTGAAATTAAATATGCTGATTTTTTATTCTGACCCTCAAAGGTATTGACTTAAAAGAATTACAAGGAAAGGTGTTACATGGAATATTGTTCATAAAAATGTTTAGCTTACTCTTTCATATAATAAGGGAGTAGGATGATAGAGAAAGTTCAAGTAATGGGGGGATTCAGCTGATTAAAGCCCATTATACATGTTTGAAATGCCAAGGCAAAACCCCTTTTGATACACACATTTTAAAAGAAAGAGTAAAGGAGGATGGATATGGTGGAAGTATTGTGTGGTCAGATATGAAAAGAGAACAATGAAACCTGTTGAAATTGTTCTAAGCAGGGTGAGGGGGAATGGTGGAGAGCAATGAGGGGTAAATCTAGCTAAGACACATAGTAAGCACACATGTAAATGTCACAACTCATCCTCCTGTACAACTCTTATGTGCTAATAATTTTTAATCTCAGTAATGCTTTGATTTCCATTCCCTTTATGGCTGAAAGATTTTGAACATTTCTTCATGTGTTTCTTAGGTATTTGTACACTTTTTTTCTGATAACTCTTTAATTCATTTACCCATTTGTTTAATCAGATTATTTGTTCTGATGTTTAGGTTTTTGTGCTTTTTTAATATTCTTAATCCTTTATCCAACGTGCAGATCGCCATAGAAAATCTGGAAAAGATTTTCTCCCATTCTACAGGCTGTTTCTTCATTCTGGGAATTGTTTCCTTCTATGTGCAGAATCTTTTCAATTTGATGCGATCCCATTTGTCAATTTTTGCTCTTATCTCCTGGTCTATTGCGGTCATATTCAGAAAAGAATTGTCTATTATAAATATATTATTATAGTATAAAATGAATTTATAGCTTGAGAGTTTTCGCTATGTTTTCCTATAGTAATTTCAAAGTGCTAAGTCCTGCGTTAAGGTCTTTCACCCATTTTGAGTTGATTTTTGTACAATGTGAAAGGTAGAGGTGTAGTCTCATTTTTTTGGGTGGGTGTAGATAACCAGTTTTCTCAGTACCGTTTGTTAGAGAGGCTGTTTTTTCTCATTGTGTGTTTTTGGCTGCTTTGTCAAAAATAAGATTGCTATACCAAAGTGTGTTTACTTGTACATCGTCTGTGCTGTCCCGTTGAATTTCGTACCTGTTTTTGTGCCAATACTGTGCTGGTTTTGTCACTATGGCTCTGTAGTACAATTTGAAGTCAAATATTGTGATATTTCCAGCTCTGCTCTTGTTTACTCAGAATTGCTTTGGCTATCAGGGACTTTTGTGATTCCATATGAAATTTAGGATGGACTTTTTTTCTTTTTCTGTGAAGAATGATGATGGGTTTTTTGGTGGCATTGCATTGAATCTGTAGATTGCTTTCAGTAGTATAGTCTTTTTCACAATATTAATTCTGACAATCCATGAGCATCTTCTGGCATCTTCTTTGATTTCTTTCTTCAAGATTTTGTCATTATTGTTGTAGAGGCCTTTCACCTTTTTAGTTAATTTCTGGGTAGTTTTTTTGAGCTTTTGTGAATGAAATTATCTCTTGATTTGTTTCTCAGCTTGTATATAGAAAAGCTACTGGTATTTGAATGTTTATTTTATATCCTGCTACTTTGCTGAAAAATGTTTATCAGATCTAGTAGCTTTTTGGTGGAGTCCTTAGGGTCTTGCAAGTATAGAATCATATCAATGGCCAGAAGTGATAATTTGAATTCTTCCTTCCCTATTTGAATCCCTTTCCTTTCTTTCTCTCTTCTTACTGCTCTGCATAGGAATTCCAGTACTGTATTGAATAAGAGTAGGGAGAGTGGACACCCTTGCCTCATTCCTGACATATGAGGAAACTATTTTACTTCTTCCCCACTTTTTCAATACTGGCTCTAGGTTTGTCATGCATGGCCTTCATTATATTGAGGTGCATTTCTTCTATTCCTACTTTCTTCAGAGCTTGTGTCTTGAAATGTTAGATTTGGTCGGAGGCTTTTTCTGCATTTATTGAGAAGATCACATTCTTTTTGTCCTTGATTAAATATTTTGCTATAATATATTTATTGACTTCCATCTTTTCTTTCCAAATCTATGTGTATAAACAACTTTGTACTAATAGTATAATAACATGAGGTCCGAGAGTCTGTTTTGCCCCCTTCATACTTTCACACGAATGTAGATATCAGATAACGAATTATTGTTTAAAGGTAATTAATACTACCATTTTTTTCAAACAATTTTATCATGAGAATTATCCATTATTGTTTAAAATCTCAATTCCCACGTGATTTAGTTCAGTCAACTCATAGAAGTAAGGAAGGCATTTTCCAGAGTTCCCTTCCTAATAGGATTTAATCTTAAAGTGTCAGACTTTAATGTCTATATGAATTCATACATAGTTTTGAGTCAGAATTATACTTTAATTATAAGTTATTATTTACTAGATTATTGATATAATAAAATAATGAGATAAAACTAAAAATAACAGTTATTCATTATAAACTGTTAATAATTTAGTATCATGTAGGCAGATATTATCTAGAGTTTATTTTGATTGTATCTCAATGATTTAACCTTTTAGGCGAACTATTTTTTTTTCTTTTTTGGTGTTACTGGGTTTTGAACTCAGGGCTTTGCACTGGCTAGGCAGGTGCTCTACAACTTGAGCCATACCTCCAGACTTTGTTGCTCTGGTTATCTTGAAGATAAGCTTTCACTTGAAGACTGGCCTGGACCACAATCTTCCTATTTGACACCATTCAACCTCGCTGGATGACAGGAGTGTGGGATGACAGTTGTGTGGGATGACAGATGTGTGGGATGACAGATGTGTGCCACCACACCCATCTTTTCTGAAATGTGATGGAGGTCCTGCAAACTTTTCTGCCTAGGCTGGCCTAGAAACATGATCCTCCCCATCTCAGTATCCTGAATATCAAGGATGACAGACATTCACCCCACACCCAGCTTTTGGTTGAGAATTTGTCTTGCGATGCTTTTTGCTCAGGATGGCCTCTAACCATGATTTTCATGGTCTCAGACTTCAAGTAGCTAGGATTACAATCAGGACTCACTGGCACCCAGGTTAGAAGAACTAATATAATCTTTTATTTTTTTGAAGGGTTTGCAGTTTATCAATCCTCAGAAAAATTCCACAAAATCTCCACCATTAAAGTCATTAAAGAATCCTTGTTCCTTTGGCATTGTGCAAGCAACCAACACTGAACTTGCTCTCCTGACTTTTTTCAAACTGTTTTTGCATCCCTTTGCTGTTTCCTTAAGGTCTTTTTCTTCCCATAGAGGCCATGTCTTACAAGTCTGTGTTGGGTTCATTTTTCTTTGCATAATCTGAAGAATCATAAATCATGCCAAAGTCTCTTGTCTTTCTACCACCAAAATGGGTTCTGAATTCAAATACAAAAATGGTATCTGGCGTGGTCTTGTACGTTTTAGCTGGTTTTTCACAAATTTCTGTCTTAGGTGCTGTTGCCTTCACAGGGTAGAGGGCATCGATAGTCATTTGCTTCCCCTGAAGTAGTAGGCTGGTCAGGATAGTTATTGTGTCATTTATGATGGCGGGTGATCCTCAACCAGCCAGGAAGGAAAAGAGAAACTAATATATTCTTAAATTTACAACAAATAAGTGGCAAAACATAATGGAACTTACCTTCATTTTCATGGATGATGTACTTCAAGCATGATTAGTATAGTTTATTTTAACATTTACTCAGCAACTACTTTTCTGCAGAAATTATGAAAGACCCCAGACATAAAGAGATAAAGATGGTATAGTAACCTTTTCATGGAGTGTATAATTCATCCGAAAACAAGATAGAACTTTTCCCTACACCAAGTGCTAACATCGGTGCTGTCAAAAAGTAATATAGAAGTATATTATATAAAGGTAAGCTTAACTAAACAACACTTTCAACAAATTTACCTAGATATTTACTATCAAATTAAGGAGTGTGCTAATTTTTAAATAATTATCTAAATTTTCTGGCTAATGGTCTTCATTTTAAATATCCTCAGCTAATTTTAAAGTTCTGCTGGTGAAGATAAAAAACTTATTTTTCTTCTAGTACACTCATTTTATCATCTTACTATTTTAATTCAGGAGTTACTATGTATCATGGTGTTGAACTGTAGTTTTGGATATCAGAGAGATTAGGGTTTTATTTCTGCAATTGAGATTCATCCCATCCCCAGCCCTGGATTTGTTTTTCACATATTCAAAATGAGAACATTGTATCTACTCCATAGAATTATTAATGATGACATTTCAGTGTTGAAAATGATCACTATGATATTTAAGATAATTACACAAGATATTTTTTAAGTCTCTAAAATTTTTCTGATTCCACAACAGGCTATGAGGACAAAACTTTTGTTTGTACATAATAGACAAAAACATGTTTCCTTCCTTTCTCATAAATTAATTGAATGAAAAACACTCTAATACTATGAAATGGTCAAAGAATGTGGTCATTTTCTATTTTTAGATACTTATATTTGCACCAGAAAGTGTGAATGACATGCCCAATTCACTATAATCACAGATTCTGAATCTATTCAGGGCACCCACTCTGTTTCAGAAACACTACTTTTTGATGCACCCACGTTAATATAATGTCTTAACTATTTTTGGGATATCTGCATTAATTGTCTCCTTGCAAATCATATACTGAGTGTCTCAGCCTTTGCCTTATAATTAAGTTTGAGCTGTGAAAAATTGTTCCTACCAGATTCAGAACCTCGTTTCTTTCTTCGAGTAATAAAGACATAACAGTGGGTCCCTTTGTTCCATTTCTTTGTCACTGTGTCAACCAATACTTCACAATTTACTAATGCCTAAATTTTCCAGTCAGGGCTTTTTGTGTTTTATGTGAACTTCCAGTGAACTTGCCACTACCTAAAAGCACAAGGATGCAGTTCGATATGTGTGCACTTCTGTATTGATATACAAGTAGGCATCTGCACTATGTATTCCTTTGCTTTTATGTTGAAGTCATATTCACAATTCAAGCCAAACAGTTGCTTTTCAAAGTTAATGCACTCACGTGCCAGAAAAGAAAAGAGTGCAGTGAAAGCTATCATAAATCTTAAAAGAGTCCGTAAGAATTTTGGCAGTGTGCATCCAAAAAAAGGGTTGTTGTTTTGTGTTAAAGCATCATTTCTGGATTGATAAATGTGTATCAAAAGCCATATTTGTGTCACTCTTCTGCAAAATTAGCTTTTAGCAAAGAAGTAGATGTGGGTATTGTCACAAAGTTTTGAATAAGAAACAGCAGTTATGTATATGGGCTACCCTCCCTCTCTTTAGGAACAGGTGGGAATTTTTCCATACACTAATGATGATGGGAATGACAGCAAAGCAGCAACTGACTGGTAAGATTGTTTCAATAAAAGGTGAATAGATGATTGATTATTGATTGAATGACTGAATTAGTGAATAGCAATTAGTTTCCTGACTTTATATTGGTAACTATACAGAATCTTCCTAGTAAACTATAGTTGATCTAGGGGGAAAAAACAAACAAAATTAGGCTCAAGTCTAATTAAGCTATTATGGAACAAAATACATTGCATTAATCAGGAAAAACAAAATGTACTCAGAGGTGACTTTGAGAGACCATGGGAGAAGTCAGTTCTTAAGGTAAGAAGTAGTCTGTCTGGTATATTTGATTGTCTGCTTTTGTTATAATTAACAAATTATCGACATCAATTCTTGTGTATTTCTTATCAGGCTCAATGCCCTGTGATTTGAAAATTATCAGGACTACTCAAGGGTGATTAAAAGCACACAAGGGAGGGGTGAGGATAGGTAAGACACCTAAAAAACTAGCTAGCATTTGTTGCCCTTAATGCAGAGAAACTAAAGCAGATACCTTAAAAGCAACTGAGGCCAATAGGAAAAGGGGAACAGGTACTAGAGAAAAGGTTAGATCAAAAAGAATTAACCTAGAAGGTAACACCCAGGCACAGGAAATCAATGTGAGTCAATGCCCTGTATAGCTATCCTTATCTCAACCAGCAAAACCCCTTGTTCCTTCCTATTAATGCTTATACTGTCTCTACAACAAAATTAGAGATAAGGGGAAAATAGTTTCTGCTGGGTATTGAGGGGGGGGAGCGGGAGGGGGTGGAGTGGGTGGTAAGGGAGGGGGTGGGGGCAGGGGGGAGAAATGAACCAAGCCTTGTATGCACATATGAATAATAAAAGAAAAAAAAAAAAGCACTGAAGTAGAGTTAAATTGATAACCCTCTCC
Organism: Castor canadensis; assembly: GCF_047511655.1. NCBI lineage: Eukaryota > Metazoa > Chordata > Mammalia > Rodentia > Castoridae > Castor > Castor canadensis. Next base: position 6,779,343 of record NC_133389.1, read on the forward strand.
ATATGTGCAGAGAGAAATGTGACTAGACTTGTATGACTAATACAAATGTCACCAAAAGGTGTGCATTGCAGAGGATGCTCCATAACCAAAGAAAGAGATGTATGCTTTGTGGATGTGTTAACATCCAGTAATAACCAAATCTTTGCTCACAACATCTATGTGCAGAGTGGTCATGGTGGTGGAAATGAAGACAATGAGTAGGATAAATGGATGAAATCTTCCCTCAAAGATAATCTCAGCATGAGTGGTGAGTGCACAATTTGCCAACAACACTGAGCCTAAATAGAACATGGTAGTTGGGGCCTGACAGCCCCAGGTGACTGTTGATCTTACAGGGAAACATCCAAAGTGGAGTAGGCAAAGATTTGTCTTCTCTGAAATAGACCAGTGTTCGGTATAAGCAGCTGTTTTCTCTTTCTATAATGCTATCTGCCAGCATCCATCACCCACTAGAGTTTGGAAGGTTTGATTTACAGTCATGATATTATATATAACATTTGTTCTGGTGACAAACTATTTAACAGAAAACAAAGTGTGTCTTCAACTCAGAATGCTGCATCAGGTATGTATCAGTTTTTGAATTACTAAATTTTGATAATTCTTCCTATGTTCCGTTGTTTTTCAATTACTTTTGAAGCTATAGATATCTTCAATGATAATTTAAATTTATTTCTGTATAATTACTTAAGTCATTTCTGCTCTCACAACTGTTGTGGTTTCTACCAACCTGACCACAATGTTATGTTTTGTTTTATTGATTTTTTTCCTAAGGTTTCCCTATTTTTTTTTATTTTATGTTTTCATTGTGCTGGGGGTACATTGTAACATTTACAAAAGTTGTTATAGTATATCAAATATGCCATACTTGAATATACCCTATCATTCTCCTTCATCCCCACTTCCCCCGTTCCTGGAATAGTTTCAACAGGTCTCGTTTTTCTATTTACATGCACGTGAACACAGTATTTGCACCATATTCACCCTCCTACACCCTTTCCCCACCTTCTATCCCCTCCCATTGGTATCAGCCCCTCCCTCCCTTGCAACAGGACCTGTTTCACCCTCCTGTTCTCAGACTTTGCAAAAGAAAAAAAATATATTTTTGATTGTTTAAATAGCTACACAGGGAATTTTCTATGACATTTCCATGTATATTCAGGGCTGGCTGAGTGGCCCAAGTCGTAGAGCACCTGCCTAGCAAGCATAGAGCTCTGAGTTTAAACCCTAGTACCATCAAAAAGAAAGAAAAAGAAAGAAAGAAAAGAAAGAAAGCTGTGAAGATGTTATATTTTAATTTTGCTGTTGCTGTTTTTGTTTGGCATACACAATTATAGATCTTCAATTGATGATGGCTCCAATTTTATGGAACTGACAACTTGGCATGACAATATTAATATATTAATTCAATTTTGCACTGTCAGTTGCTGACACAAGGACTGAGTATTCTCAAGTGCTATTGAAAGAAATTTATTCATAATTATTTTGTCAAGGATGTGGCATTAAAAACAAAACATGGAAGGAAGAAGGGGTAAATTTGATTTTTAAATTGAGAAATTATTTTCTCAAATCATTTCAATCTTTATGTCTGAAAAAAGAAATAAATAATAGTAATTTTTGATTGAGATACATCAGAAAATAAAAAGAATTAGTAAAAAGACTGTTATGTGGTTAACTGAATATCATTACTATCATTTTGATCTATGGGTTTTTGTCATTTTATATATGCATATAAATATGTATGCGTGCATATACATATTAGATATATATGCATATACATGTATACATATATGCACATGCATGCATATATATATATATTTGGGTTAGCTGATGGCTTAACTCTTAGCTCCTCTGAATCATGAAAGGAAAAAATATCTCTGAATCACAGTACAGGCAAATCTTCACCATCTGGCCAGAACGACACATTGTTCTCCAATTTCAAACATAAATATACTCATCTAACATGTCTAATACAATAATATAACTTTTATTTACAATGGAAAGAACATGAATTAGAGATGGAAAACACTTTGATATTCTAAATCATGCTTTTTTGGAAAATGTCATCCTTCTGTGGGGTGGTAATAGATAATAGTAATCTGGTATTTTAAAATGAACAGAAATTTCTGACCTCAGATTGTTGGCAGCTAAAAAATCGAAGACCAATGTGTTCATGTGTGATGAGGGTCCTATTGCTGCATAACTCTGTACAAGTGCAGAGGTTGAGAACAGTCAACTCCTTTCCCCAAAACCCTTTTTGAAAGATGTCAAACTCACTCAGCCCTCATGGCCTGATCACTTCTTGACCGTGCCTTCTCTTAATACTGTCACAATGGCAATTAAATGTCAACATGAGTTCAGGAGGGGACATGAAGTCAAATCAAAGCAATGATATAATGGAACTATATTGTTATGTTGCAATATCAATCAGAATTTTCTAAGACCTCATTAGTTATCATAGTTCTGTTTGTGATACAATGTGTTTTCATTACCAATAGAGTAAACACACAAATTACTAGAGAAAATTGTTTAGGTGGAATACTTCATATCCAAAGAACAGACGTATTTTAAAAGTAACATGGCACACCATAGATCACTCTTTGAGATATAAGTATTTCTCAGTATTAGATTGTGTTAATCCCAATGTTAAATTAATATTTATGGGATATATCCTATAAAAAGCACATCTGTCACCTCTTAAACTTGGTGACAGAAAAATTCTTTATTGCGATAGGTAACCTAGACATGATGTTCCCTTTCTTTGTGAAATACAGCCAAGAAAATCACCACATCTTAGGAAAGATGAACCTCCCATAATATTTTATGTGCATTTTTAAAATTACAAATTTAACCTGAACTATTTATCAATAAATAAATAATTCATACAAAATATGAATGGTAGTCATCAATTCCATAAAGCAAGTGGGCAGTTTTGTTCTTAATGTAACAGATTCTGACACTACTCATTTAACATTGTATTTAAAATATGTTTTAATCAGCACTAAAGCCTGCCCAGCCAAACAACTCAAATGCTGTAACAAAAGGTATGCACAATTACACACATGAAGTAATTACTGAAACTGACACAAAGCTGTTGATTTGTGGGTAGCTCTGCTTTTCTAATGGAGCTTGTTAATGGAATTGAATTTTCTTTAGGAATATTGTTTAATGCCATAACACTTTATATTATGCTTAATTACTGCCAAACATAAAACAGGAAACAGCTTCTATTGCATCTTAAATTAAACAAAACTGTGTTGCAAACTTTTTGATTTGTGATTCAAAACAAATTGGAGAAAATAAAACTTAACATAGTGCAAGGCATCTGTATATTTTGGCAAGCAAGTTGACAGATTGCAGAATAAAGGAATGAAAATGCTTAAATCTAAACATCTTCATCTTACAGGGCACGTGAAAATGAAATTAAATGGCTTGTTTCTTTAGTTTTGGTTAGCTTCCTTTCTAAAAGTGCTCTTAAATCTAATGCATTTATCAGAGAGTTGTTGATTCATAGCTCTTGCAAATTTTCTTTGAAATGGTTCTTTTCTTTTATTTTTTACCCAAAACACCTATCCTTTAGAAAACATAGGGGAAATAAAGAAAGTGCCTAAATCCGAAAATTAAAATTTATATACATTTGTATTTTAGCATTTTACAAAGGAATAAGAGCATGGAACAGTTTGAAAGTGTACTTTATAGCTAACAATATATTTTGCATAATATCATTAAATATTATTGTATAGTATTTCCAAAAGATACATGTTGTGGTTCTTAGAGATGTGCTATAATTTGTGCCCCAGAAATGTTTCATTATGTCTTTAGATTCCATTGTTCAAAATTATTAATGATATCCTTTATATTTTTCATAATGTATTCATTTATATTGAGCTTTTGTAAGGAAAAATTAGATATTTGAGAGTTATTATCTTTGTGTTTCTACCCTGAGGATGGTAAATAAATCAATGGTGCCCTCACCCAATTTTTGTGTTTCTAACAATGTTTGTTATCCTCCCAATGTTAGAACATGAATTACTATTGATATTTTGAATCTCACATTACATTTTAATCTTTATATGCCTTATCTCAACATCTTAGAACTAGGAATCCTAAGAGGGGTATATTATGGTCATTTATTTTTCTTCCACTAGAAATAAAATTTCTTTTGCATACATATTTATTAGAAAATATATTCATAAATATATAAGCATTATTGATATATTTTTAATCTTTTAATGTAAAAAAAAAAAGCAAACACTGTGTTTTTTTCTGTGTTGTCTATGTCATGACTTTGTATGGTTTTGTTTTTCCTACCAAACCTTAGATTCTTGCCTATTCAGTTCATTTCTTTTCTCCTGGAGTATGATGTTCTGTATCATGATTTCATGTTCAGATTGTCTACATCATATACAATTATTTCTAAAACCTATGATTTAGATACTTGTGATTAGCTGAAGGCTGATTTCCACATCAATCATCTGGAGATATGAATTTTATTAAATAAAATGCATATACAGAAAAACTTCGCATCTCCAAAGATAAAAATATGATGCCACTGCAAACTGGCCAAGGATAAAGCCTGTGCTGTGAGTTCCTGGCAGTTTGAGGCACAGGAAGACTGCCAGCTCTGCCTCTAGTGTCTGATGCCTTGGGAGCACTGTACAAAGAAAAGACCAGGAGTCAGAGTTTGACAAATGTTAGGCTTCTGTAGCATTAGCTGTCACTAAGTCTCTTCAAAACCTTCCATAGAAGTAGGAAGTATTTAGTCATTATTTCATTCACTGTATTCACTGAAAAATCAGGTAAACAGCTCCATGGCTGTCTTTGACTATACACAAGTCAGGCTAGGTTTTGAAGTTGTTTGAGCTGAATGCAGTTTAATAGTTTAAGGTGTTAAAATTCTTACTTTAAAAATATGACCACTTTTACCAGAGTTGGTAAAAATGACTTTCTGAATACAACAAATTTGCTTAAATGCTTGAAGTCAAAACACAGCAATGTGTGTTTTTCATCTATTCTTTCAGATTAGGATCAGTAGAAATAAAGCACATCTTTCCATTCAAAGGGAAAGATGGTCTTTAACAGACAACCAATAAGTTCTAGCATTTTTTTCTTTTCTGTGCTGCTGAATAAATTTTGCAGTTGTTTCAAAGTATTGCTCAAACATCAAGTGGCCATTCAACCTGAACTTCTCTCCTAAAATTCTTTTAAGCAAGCTAATGATATTATGTAGATTCCATTAATATGATTCAGATTGTTATCTAGATTAATAATGTTTTGTAACTAATTGATAATGTCACCTGAATAGATGTTACCTCTTAATGTAATTAATATATCTACAACATAGTAATAAATGGCTGAAAGAAGGTAATAGAAATTTTAATAGTGGAAATAAATATTTGTACAAACTCATTAGAGAATTATTAAGAACTATCTCTAATAAAGCAATTTCTAAATTTTGATAAAATCTGCATGAAGGAATACTAGACATACAGTAAGCACTATTTTTTCAAAGTTTTTTGCAACTATGTACTATATCTATAACTTTTATTTATTAAGAAGTTGTTTTTCATATTAATAAATATATTAGACCAAAATTTTCTCCTTTCTTTCCTTTTTGAAGACAGTTTATTTTTAAGTAACATTTACTTATAGCATTTAATCTCTCTGTTCCATATGTAAATCATCTTCAAAACCTTGCTATGTCCACTCCCAGATATAAGCATCATTTTTTCTATTTTGTTGGGTCCTTAACAGCTTACATAAATGATTTCCTGCAAGCTGACATCGACATCAACTGCATTTCAACCAAATTTTATGTGTGTCTGGCACAGTTGTGACAGCCAAAATCCATCTTTGTGAGTGCATTTCTTTTCTTTTTGTTATATCAAAATGTTTTTTTAAATATTTTATGGCATTCATACATAAAACTGCAAAATGTGTTTCTACCTCAGAGATAAAATACATTTCAGAGGAAGGAAAACTGTACTATCCATCTGTTTTTTGCCTCTACAATTATATATTCACCTCACTCTTTTTACCTCGCTCTTTTTTACTCTTTTTATTTATATTTCTATAACTCTGTCACTCTTTTTTTTTAAAACAAAACACATCTAAATTGTTGTGTGAGCTAAAAAATAAGTCAGTAAAACATATGTAAAATGCTTTCCACTCTGGCTATATATTTCGTCTCTATTTCTTCCTCCTCTTTCTCCCCTTACTGTTCTTCATCCTCTTCATCTAATTTAGGGAAGTTTAGGGATAAATCCAAAAAAGCACTCAGAATATCAATCTTTTTTTATAAATAAGACTAAACCAGGCCAGGTTTCACAATGGCCAGGAGAGGTGAAAAGGACCCATATAACATCTCCAGGTCCCATTATCGTAAAAGATGACAACAAAAATGCCCATTATTTGGATTGATAAGGGAAGGAGTATGTCTGAAAATTCATAAAGGAAAACCACAGAGCAGAGATAGAAAACATAAGAGAGGGATTGAATTTTTGTAGAAATAATGGTAAATTAGATTTTAAGTAAGATAATCCATCTTTCTTGGTACCAAAGATATTGAATTCATGGTTAATGTAAAATAAACATTTTTTATTAACAGAATTCACAAGAAAGAAAATTATAAGCAGAAAAAAAAACCAAACCTTGAGAATCAGCCCAGAATAAACTGCTTGCTGCATATTCAAAACAATAGAATAAATGACTTTTTCTCTATTAGTGTCAGCTGCTCTTAGAGCAGTCTACCAGTGGACAGTAGCCGGAAAACTCAGTTGCCAGAAGCACCATTTTACATTCAGTATGTGCTACTGGTTTTGCACTTATTTTTAAAAGTCTATGCTTTTTCCTTGCAGTTAAAGTTAAGATGTGTTTTTCACATTAATAATAAAGATTGATAGTATAACCTACCAAGTGCTAAAAGACACTACTGTTTGAGTATGGAAGGTTAAAAAAACTAAAAAAGAGGATGGATGTAAGAGATAAATGTAGGCTTTTAAGATCTTTAGCTCCAGAATGGAAAGGTACTTGAGTTTAAAGCTCATTTCAGCAAATATCTTTAAGAATATTTCATTACTTAGTTTCAGATCAAATTAAAATAAATGGCATCTTTATCCTCCACTACACCTTCTTCCAAATAAGCCATCAGATTAAAAGAATTTATACTAGAGTAAGGAAAAAATTTATTTCACAGAATTGGTCATTTCTTTTGTTATATCAAGCAAAGAACCTGCATTTTAAAGTTCACAGCAGAAACTCTTCAGATGAAGTAGACAGTGAGAGCTGCAGATACTACCTCTTTCTTTGGACTTGACAAAGCAGTCAAACTCCTTTCTTTGATGGATTTTTCTAGGATTTTCATCTATTTGGAATAAAGAATTGCTCTTAAAAGTTGAAAACACATCAGGATGACTTAAAACTGAATTTCCAATGAAGTAATAGTATCTGTAGCTTTTCTGGTTGTTGCAATTTGCAATAAATTATTTTTATTCACTTTGTTTAACTGCCATTATTTTCATAGTTGCATACTTTACAAAACTTCAAAATTCTGTTTGGTAGACATTTCAGATTATTGCATAGTCTTAAGTATACTGTTACACTCACTGTCAATAATCATGCTCAAAGAACTTCTCAGTGTGAATGCATTTTATATAAATGTATATAAATATATATAAAATATACTTATGTCATTTTAAAAACATAGGTGGAACTCGAGATCACTATAGTAAGTGAATAAAACAGGCAAAAAGACAAGTAGAACAGTGAGATCTCACTGATATATGTATATAAAACACACACATAAATATGTATTACATATATACACACATAATATATATATATATACACACATATACGTATTGTATAAGGTAACCTTATTTATCCATACAATAATCCTATAATTTGGGAAATGTTATAATAACTCATAATTTACTTATAAAACTAACAGAGAATGGTAAAACCACTTGCCCAAGATCATTTCTGGGTAAGAACTGGAATTCAAATGCGTGAATTTTAACTCATATCCCCATTCTTTGCCAGCATATTTGCTCTGCTTCTGAAATAAAGAACAATCATTAAAAGTGTATTTGGGAATATATCCAAAATAAAATCATGTCTAAAAATATCCTAAATAAAGTCCGAATACCAAGGAATCATAAATTAAATAAATTTCAGAAGTATTTTTATTACAAAAACGTTATTTGTTTCATTTTAGCACTTAAAGTTTTATCAGTGCTTAAATGATTTTACAATATAATGAGTTTCATGATGGCACTTTCTGGTTGGGTTTACCTACCAGTATGCAAACTTATTCCCTTCTCCCTTTACTATTGGCCCTCTTTCTATTCCCTAATAGTTTCCTTTTTGCATTTCTGTCTTTTTTGGTTTTTTACATTCCACATATGATAAATGACTTTCTGAGTTTCTGCCCTTACCATTTTTATGAGTACATTAATTATACAGATAAGAGGTTTCATTACAACTTTTCATGAGTGTGTATAAACAACTTTGTTATATTCTTCTCTTCATATCACTATCATTTTTCTCCCCAAAGTTCCACATATGAAAGGAAGCATAGGATGCATGCCTTCGAGGTACTGGCTTACTTCTGTTCACGTGATAATCTCCAGTTCCATCCATTCCATTACAAACCACATAATTTCATTCTTCTTTACAACTGAATAGAACTGAATAGTGTATGCATACAACATTTACGTTATCCATTCTTCCGTTGGTGGCACCTAGGCTGAGTTCACAACCTGGCTATTGTAAATTGTGCTGTGATCAATGTGAGTGGTCAAGTAAGCACTACATCCTGATATTGATTCTTTGGGTATATACTCAAAGTGTAATGGTGGATCATATAGAAGAAACTGCTTATGAACAAATTCTACTGTTTGTCTCCTATCATTCATAAGTGAAGCATCTTGGGCACTGATATTTTCTTTTTTATACTGAAAGAGCAATATGCACATAAACAGGTGCATTTGAATAAGGACCTTTGAGTTCTTTGTCAACCAAGTGATGGCATTCACTTAAAAAATGATGATTTATTTTTTATTTTCACTCAAAAAGCACATAAATAATTTTGTCAGTGGATATGTTCAGTACATGAAAACTTCTTATTTAAATGTAGAATAAAACGAGCAATGCTTCTGATATTCCCAGAAAGATTATAAATCATGAAATTAGAGAACACTATTGAAAAAACAAACATTATTAAAAGTACTGTATTAGTTAATTTAATAGCTGTCATTGAATAGTCTGTTTTTCACATTATTTGTTTAATTATCTTAATTGAACTCATAAATTTAAAAGTGATACATATTTTGGGGATATTATGAGATGTTTCAATACTATGTATACATTGAGCAGTATCTAAAGAACATTAAACTTATCACCATTTCTTTCTGGTGAGTAAATTCAGAATAATTTTCTCTACCTTTTTGAAACATTTTGTACATTATCACTATTTAAGACCTTCTAACTCTTCCTTCTTAGTACCTGCTTATCAAACCCTCTCCATCTCTCTGCCCTCTGTTCTCCTCAGCCTCTGATAAGTAGAGTTCTATGCTCAATTTCTATGAGATGAATTTTTAGGCTCCACATATGAAATTACATTGTGTGGTACTTGTATTTCTGTCACTGGTTTATTTCACTTAATATATTGATCTCAGGTCCCACCCATATTTTACAGATGACAAGATTTTATCATTTTATGGCTGCACAGTATTCCACTATTTATAGGAATGCCTTAGTTTCTTTACCCCTTCACTGCTGGACATTTTGGTTTGATGTAGTCCCATTTATCTATTTTTGCTTTTGTGTCCTGTACTTCTGAGGTTGTAACAAAAAGATATTTGCTTGTTCTAATATATTGAACTATTTCCCTTACAGCTTTTTCTAGTAGTTTCATAGTTTTGTGTTTTATATCCAAGTCTCTAATATATTTGATTTTATTTTTTATAATTGGTGAGAAAATGGGCTCTAGTTTTATTCTTATGCATGCAAATATATAATTTTCCCAGCACCATTTATTTAAAGACTGTTCTTTCACCAAAACATGTTCTTAGCATTTTTGTTAAAAATACCTTGACTACCAATCCATGAATTCACTTCTAAGTTTTTTACTGTATTCTACTAGTTTATGTGTTTATATGTACTCAATGTCATCCTGTTTTGCTTGCTAAAGTTTTGTAGTCTATTTGGAAGTCAGGTAGTACAATGTTCCCTGATTTGTTCTTTTTGCTCAAGATTGTGTTGGCTATTTAGGATTTTCTGTTTTATACAAATTTTAGAATTGTTTTTAATTATAATTCTATCAATAAAATTCTATCAAAAATAAAATTCTATCAATTGGTATATTGATAGTATTGCATTGAATCTGTAGAACATGTTTGATAATATGGACATTTTAACAGTATTGATTCTTGTATGAAAACAGATCTCTCTCTCTCTCTCTCTCTCTCTCTCTCTCTCTCTCTCTCTCTCTCTCTCTGTGTGTGTATGTGTGTGTGTGTGTGTGTGTGTGTGTGTGTGTGATGGGTAATCTTGATTGCCAGTTTGATTGGATTGAGAAGTGTTTGGAAGGTTAGTAAAGTGCACCACTGGGCACACCTGTGGTGGAGTTTCCAAAGCAGATTAACTTTAGTAATCTGGGAGGAGACTCAACTGAGTATCAGTGATTCCATTCCATATTCTGGGGTGCAAATCGAATATTGTGAGAAAAATGAGAAGGCTCTCAAGGGTAAGCATTCTCTCTCTCTTCTAGTCTGCCATAAAGGGAGTAGCCTCTGCCACATTCTCATGATGTTCTGCCTCACCATGGGCCCATGAGCCAGGGACTGTGTACTAAACTCTCTGAAACTGTGAGCCAAAAAATTCCTTCGTTCCCTAATTTGCTCCATCGTAACAATAAAAAGCCTGGCTAATACATGCATCAATATGGATAATAAGAATGTCAGAACACATTATGAAGACAAAGCTGGTGAAAATGAAAGTCAGTTAAAAATTCCACTAGAGGAAAGTCTCCTGGATTTGAGAACAGAAAAACTAGTTGTCTTCATAATTTTCTATATAATTCTGCAGATCTAAAATTCAGTCTTTCATAGTTCAGTTATTACAACACTTTAAAACTTTATGTTGTATATAATTGAAGATAATATGACTTTCTTCTTTGATGTTACCCCTCCCTGGGAAATGTATGAATGAGTAATCAGCCAACAGGACTAACATTGATAAGTGTTAGTCCCGTGGAGTAATTTGTGAAGGTTGAGTATGTACAACAGACATGAAATACATTTGCAAGGCATTTACTATTGGTGGTAGATATAAATGACCATTATATCTTTCTTTATCCATTCATTCATCCAATGAACATTTGTTAGAAAATTATTCTATTATTCTCCAACATGACCCAAGCACTAGGACTACTGTGCTCAGTATACTCATCACGAGCCCTGTTAATGGAACTGAGACAGAGAAGAGGGGAAACATGGTATCCAACTGTATTAGAAGGAAAAGCATTAAAATACAGTGCACATTTAAATCATTGTTAGGTAACATTGGTCTAAATACTCAATATTTTGAAATCTGAGTGGCAAAGGGAGAAGCACCATTCCCTGATGAACAAGGAAGTGGATTGCAAGTGGAAGTTTCATTTTTGCTATGAGACTGGAGCAGGTTGAGCTGGATCTGTTCCAGGACAATGAATGACTGCATTATAGGAGGAGAGAGTGGGTCATATGAAGTCCTACAATGATCAGGGTTTCATAATCTAGGAAAAATAAGTTGGCTTACATTTTAAATCATGTTTGAATGCATTGTACAGTTTTAAACAAAGAAAGATATTATCTTATTCACTAAATATCATTTAATAAGGTTTGATAATCATTAGAACTATTAAGCCAAAGGATGGAAAGGATTTGGAGATAAATTCCATATTTTTGGGTTTTTAAAATGTTTTCATGTTTCTAACTTCTATTACAATGGGAAAGAATGTCTTGAAGAGGAAATCAAAAGTATGTATCAGTCATTTTAAGTTTGTGATAATACTTGATATTAAAATGATGATCTATAGAATCTAGGTGAATGTAGATTTTTTACAGATAATGAGATATGTGTATACTGAAGATTTAGTTGTTAAAATAAATTACATCTGAAACTTATTCAAATCTATGAAGCTCTGTGAGCAACCAGAGCAGAGTTAGTAGAAAGGGAAGAAGACAAGAAGGAAAAAGAGGAAGCAAAGAAGAGACAACCAAAGTCAGAAGACAGAAACCAATAATTAAGAAGTCCAAATGATATTTTGTAATTTAAATAAATTTGGAGATCATCACAAGATAGAAAGCAGTGAAATCATAGATAAAATGCATTTCCAACTCAATATTAAATAATATCTTAGATTTTTTTTTTTTGTGGAACACCAATATATTTTTTTTTTAATTTTTTTTTCTTTTATTATTCATATGTGCATACAAGGCTTGGTTCATTTCTCCCCCCTGCCCCCACCCCCTCCCTTACCACCCACTCCGCCCCCTCCCTCTCCCCCTCACCCCCTCAATACCCAGCAGAAACTATTTTGCCCTTATTTCTAATTTTGTTGTAGAAAGAGTATAAGCAATAATAGGAAGGAACAAGGGTTTTTGCTGGTTGAGATAAGGATAACTATACAGGGCATTGACTCACATTGATTTCCTGTGCATGTGTGTTACCTTCTAGGTTAATTCTTCTTGATCTAACCTTTTCTCTAGTTCCTGTTCCCCTTTTCCTATTGGCCTCAGTTGCTTTTAAGGTATCTGCTTTAGTTTCTCTGTGTTAAGGGCAACAAATGCTAGCTAATTTTTTAGGTGTCTTACCTATCCTCACCCCTTCCTTGTGTGCTCTCGCTTTTATCATGTGCTCATAGTCCAATCCCCTTGTTGTGTTTGCCCTTGATCTAATGTCCACATATGAGGGAGAACATACGATTTTTGGTCTTTTGAGTCAGGCTAACCTCACTCAGAATGATGTTCTCCAATTCCATCCATTTACCAGCGAATGATAACATTTCGTTCTTCTTCATGGCTGCATAAAATTCCATTGTGTACAGATACCACATTTTCTTAAAAATATCAGATGAATCATAATATTACATTTATACTTGTGGTAATGAATACCCTGCCATTCATATGAGTAAATAGGCATTTGCAGTTAAAGACACACACACACACACTCTCACTCATGCCAAGATAAAGGCATTTACATTGCCTTCCACTTGAGTAAACTTTCCATTGTTCTCTTCTTGCCTTTAGGCCCAGACCCAAACACTGTAGATCTTCTTACCTCCACTTCCCCAGTGCTAGGGAAAGGGGTGTGCACCACTGCTCAGTGCTATCTGGTAATTTTGCCATAGCTCACTTCATTGCTGAAAGCTCCCCTTGTCTTCTTTCAGCAAAGTGGAGCTCAATGTGTCTCAGATAATGTCGTTCTTGTGCAGATAACTTTGCCCAGTGAAACTTTTTAATATATTCCTGTTTGTGTAGACAGAGGGCATCGTAATGGACATAGAACTCTACTACTTGCAAGCATAGCTGTTCCCACAGAGCCATCACTCATCAATGTGATATTTGAACAAATTATTGAAATTTCTCAAAATCCTACTTTCAAAAGTAAGCTTGTCACTTTTGAAAACTTGGCTTACGGCATATAACTGTAGCATATTCAATATTCTAAGTCTGACTCATTTTCCAAGACAGAATTCATTTTTGCAAGCTTAACTTCAAAATTGGCTTTATTTTTTGATGTCATAAAATGTGGTCCTTCTAAATATATCATACATCATCCTACCTTTACTCTTTTAAAAGCATAATTCCTTGCTTATGAGGTCACTCAAATGCTAAGTTTAAATTTAACTCCAATTTAAATAGAAAGATTTTAGCATTTATTGTATTTCAAATTAAATAAATACATACACATCTCTGTAATTAATAACTACCAATAAAACAATAATTGCATACATGTATAGATGCATAACAACACATAGATATAGATATCTAGGTTACTGGGAAAGGACAATGAATTATTAATGACAAGCTTCTCTAAATTTAGAAACTATTATGTCAGTAAGATTCCACAGGATTAAAATCTTGTGAAAAAAATTATAGAGAAATTATCATAAGATCTCTTATATCAACCCCAAGACACATTTACAGGTATCATGTTAGGGATAAATGGGTAAATAAACCCATACTTAATAACATCTTCCCATTGAAGGAAGTATTGTTAGGGGGTGAAAGTGATTTTTGAGACAAATGATATGTTTGTATTTTAAAGGCTGCTTGTCTATAAGCAAAGACAACACATACAGAAAATATCTTTTCTGACAATGAGCACTTCACTACTCAAATGAATAGTTTACAAAAATAGGCTCAATTATACTACTGGCATTTTGAATAATCTAGGAATGTTCTAGTATGTGAATACTGCAAACTTAATTCTATAGTTTGTAAATATCATAAATATTTGCCAGAATATTTTATCAAGTCAATGAAATGGTTGCATCAAAAAGGTTTACATGTATTAACTCTAAAGGACTTTTACAAATTCAGTAATTTCTCTTAGCAACATTCATAATATTTACAAATATTGCATTGCTATCAATAAGCATATTACCATATAATAGAACATAATCTAATTTTTATTTGAAAAATTACTTTTCATGTTAAGACAAAATGAAATGTAATAGTATTTTCCAGCAATAATATTTTGTTCTAAATCTTTAATCAATAGCTTCACATTAATTCCTTTAGCACCTATGCTCCAAGTGAGAATTGACACTTGAATAAACTAAACACTAAAGAAACTTAGATCTGGAGTCAGACCATGACGTTTATGGGAAAAAGGACAAGGGATAAGAACAAGGAACACACTTATCATTACAAAAGAAAGATAAATTTTACAAAAAAATTCTAAATGTACCCAAGTTATAAAAAACTGTATTGTAAGATATTGTCAATAAATTTGTAAGAAAATAAATTTTAATGAAAGTAAAATTTGTCAAAATGGATACAATTTGTGAGATTTATCTAAATAATTAAACAGTGAGATCGACCAATATCAGTTTTCTTTAAATATCAGGTTTAGATTGTGCCATAGAAGTAAGTTCCATGAAGGTCACGTGACATTCAAATACTCAACTTACTTTAAATTACTTTGTGATTTTTTGACTTGAAAGTCTGAGCTATCTGAAACTGACCCTGATTTTTTGCATGGCTTTTATAAAAAATAAAGTGTAAATATTGTTTTTGAAATATTACTTGCTAATACAGAATAAAATGAAGAGTTAAGTATTGATAATTTTAATATTTTTGAATGGATCTTCACCTAATGTAACTTAATCATGATGAAAAATATTGATTTTAGTTAATTATATTCACATATCACTATGTTTTAGTTATAAGTGATAGTCAATAGTGTACTGGATGAGTATAAATAAATGGTTCCCACTAGCTTCCTATACTTGCTGACTCCAAAATGATTATTTATTTATTTTTGTTACATAGGACATTTTGCTTTATTTCAGTAGTTTTCAACATATATGCTACTGTTTTCCAAGGTATTTAAAGACATAAAACAAAATGTCCAAAGTATTTTCAAATAGCAAAAAATAAGTAAAATGCTTACATTGTTAAATGTAAATAAAAATATATAAAAATTGTCAGGTCAAGTTCCAGTTCTGTTGCAAACTTCCTTGAGATTTACCAGGTTTTTTTGTCTCTTCTTTACCTCTGTTCTTAATTATTTTCACAGTATTTTCCTCTCCATTAACAAGCACCTCCCTTGCATTGTTCTGAGTCCATTTTGCAGGGTTGCTTGATTATTTAGATTTAACCCTTGCTCAGCCAGGTGACAGTGTCACAGCCTCTTCTTTATGTCTATCCATCCACCTCATGATCTCTGTCTTTGGATGAGAACTGCTTGTGGCTGTTTGGGGCATATTGTTCCTCCATCTTCAAGCTGTTTTGAAAAGTAATAATTGAATTACTTGGACCAGTATTTTTGAATGTTTATTTTAAGCACATAATTTTTTTTAATGTGAACAGATAAATGCAAGGTGATGACAGTGATGTTATTGAGTATCTTTGAAATTAGCTGGGCTGGAAGAGGAGACAGTTGGGTAATGATGGCTTTAACACCTTTGCTGACCTTCCTTTGTAGTTTTTTTGTCTCATTAAAAGATATGGCTAGATGGACTCTAGTATGACTTGAAGCTTAAAAAATCTGATAATTAAATTTGTAAACATGTACATTAGTGAAGTTTTTCTAATAAAACAGAAAAGTAAAGCAAGACAGTCTACAACTTCAGTGTGTGCTTGACACACTGGTCATTATTCTGCAAGTACAACATTTCATTCCAGTATCTATGACTAGATTTCTTATTTCTACCTAGAGAGCTTGTGGTTTTGTGCTATGAGGTAATGTTTCTCCCGAAGGTAAAGTTCAATTGTATCTTATTATAGTCAGTGATTTTCTAACTCACCTTCAGACTGGGAATTACGATTGTTCTCTACACAGCATCCACTTAAAGAAAATATTTCCTACCATTATTTCTGAATATACTGCTCTTTAACTGTCCCTTTGGGAAGTGAGAGATTGGTAAGTTTTTGTTTTGTTTTCCTTTTACATATAAGAGTAAAGCTAAAATCACTTTCACTGGAAGTTTTATAATATTAGAAGATTCTAGGCATTTATTTCTACTAGTTCCAGAACAACTTTTATTTGTTTATCACTTTTTATGTTATAATTAAAATAATCTAATGAAAAAAATATAAAATAAATGTACATTCAGAAATGTAATGTGAATACCAATTATTTTACTTTAATTAACATTTTTAACTGAGTAAGTGTTAGTGGCTATGAGCATTTACATCAAATCTCCTTTTCTTTTAAAAGTTCACATGACATTTATCAACATAAATTGGACTTGTGATTGGGTTTGCGGCAACAAAGTCAACTCCATCCTCTGAACTTGAAGCTTAAAGCACAGAAGGGGAGTGAGAGAGCAAAATTTTATTGTAAAACAATAAATGAATGGAATAGAAGTGAACAAAGAATTCAATAGGAAAACTACCAAAAATAATTACAGATTGAAAAATACATCATAACTACTTTGAGTTTTGAAAGGAGACTAGGGAATTAACCAGCCATTAACAAACTAATTGAGTTAAGTGTAAGGTAAGGTCATTGCTCACATCTGTTCCACACCTAGAAATAGTAACACCAGCCCTGTGTTAAAAAAATAATGGAGTTTGTTGGATATGAAAAACAGGGTACCACCACAGAGCGTGATCTTGGAGAAGAAAACTACAGCCCAAAAATATAGCTGGACAATACTGCTCCCCAAAGTGGAAAGACTTACCTGCT